>NC_134404.1:263962237-264079737 GCF_038048845.1 Mixophyes fleayi
GTGACAGCTGCTTGTGCTATGGTTTCTACTTAGAACCTTAAGGCAAGTGTGTTTTTTTGTTTTGTAATGTAAAGTCTTAATCCATTCACTGTATAGGTGATACTCACCCAAGTCCTAATAATCATTTTTTTTCCACTCAAAGCTACATTATGTGTGTGGGAAAGCAATATATGTCCATTAAACTGGTTATGCATAACCCTATCTTGACACTTGGAAAACAAGCAATACCCATTATCAATTGAAGAGGTAATAATACTGTAGGTATAGCAAATATTTAAATAATTGAATTCATTTGTATGTTGTATTACTTCTTACATATATTCCTAAATAAAGAAAGAATAAACAAAAAATAACTGAATTAAAAAATTCAATAATTTCTTTAAATTAAAATAAACATTTTTTAAATGATTATTATTATTATTATTATTTATTATTTATGGTAATCATCTCAATTTTTTCATGTTTGGCAGAGATCTCTGACGGTCTGTCACAGTAAAATGGTAAATTAATGAGATACATCACATCATCATTTCCCAATAAAACAGAGGGGGGGGGAATATAATTTAATAGAATCCAGTACTCAACCAGTACCTCTGTATTCCAGGTTTGGGCACAGTGTTTGTCCTTTATAATGTCTCCTATTTTGTTAAATCTGTCAAACTGACTATACACAATGCTATACCACAGCTGATATCAGACAATTGGCCCCAAAATGAGTGTGATGCCAATTGATGATCCAATAGAAGTCAATAAAATGATTACAGAGATAACAGAGGGGCAACCTGGGCTGGATGGCAAGGGGGCATCTGCCGCCCAGGCTGGCCCCATAGTGGGCTACCTTGGGGTGCGTCACTGGGCCAAATTAGGAGAGATCTCCTGTAAAACATCTTCTTATCTGATGCATTTCAGAACTGACTCATCAAGATTGGAAGGTATTCTACAGGAGACCTCTCCCAACTTGATTCCCTCTGTGTGTTACCTCTGTAATGATTTTATTGACTTTTATAGGATCATCATTTGGCATCACGGTCATTTTGGGCATCCCTTCTGTTTGTTATCGCTGTACGCTATTTGTCATAGACCCTGTTATTACATTTATTCAGCGAGGTTTTAGACTTATTATATTATTTTATGGAGCTGGAAGCTTATTTTATGTATATGAATGTATTTGGATTTTTTATTAAAATTTATGTTTTGGGCCAACTCCATGAGTCAGTACTCTTGGTTAATTAATGTAGTGCTGTTCTTTTGCATTTTGTTTTCCGTCTTTTGTTAAGTACATGCTATTTAAAGATTGCAAGAGGAAAAAAAAATATCTGCCTGTTCCAGGATTGCTGGGAAGAGATAGAAAGTGATCTCAGTATTCTATATATTCTATGTATTTTTTCATGCTAGTAAAAACAAATGTTAAATGCAAAAACGTTTGACAGGCATTTGTTGCTAGCATGTTTGCTTGTGTTTGGAGCATACTTGGTGCTCACTGTAAGCTTGCACAGTGCTTTTACCCATGGTGGATAGAACAAGATGGAGTCTGAAAACCAGAGCATAAATGAAACGCTAGCACAACGCTAGTGAGAAAGGTAGAGGGTATGTGACACAGGAAACAATGGTGCAATATTATACATGTTTTAAATCATTGCTTAATCCATAAAAAACACAAATGTTTTGTATCATGTTTGATATAATTATACTGATAGCAAAGTCAGTCAATAAAAATTTTCCCAAAATAAAGTTATAAATTAATAGAATGCACATTGTTTACTACATGCCAGTGGAGAGCTGACAGCATTTTTCATTGGGGGAAAACTAAGTGTCCTTAGCCTACTTTTTAGAATTTACCTATATACTTTTCATTCCATTTCCAGACATTCTCAATGCATGAAATCTATATAGTGTGTTCCCTGTCTTCAATAATGCACATTGGGGGCCTAATTTAAGTAATGCAAAACTAATGTAAAGTGCGTTTTTTAAACAACCCACAAGGAAAAGGTATATGCACGTCGGTATTCAACAAAGAGCGTGTGTGAAGGTATGTGTGGTGTTGAATTTGGGTGTAGGTGTGCTCTGCTCTAGTAGACACAGCAGGATAAGTCAAGTACCTATGAGAAATATAAACTCACAAAAGAACGCAGAGAAAAAAACAAAACCCTATTCAATTAATGTCACCTGTTAATAATATAGGGCAGCGGTGGCCAACCTGTGGCTCTAGAGCACTGTTTCCCAACTCCAGACCTCAGGGAACCCTAACATTGCAGGTTTTCCAGGTCACAAGTGAAATAATTAGTACCACCTGTGAATCTTTCAAAATGTGTCAACAAAGCTACACCAACATACATCTCCTCTCTTGTGTCAAAATATCTCCCAACTCGGCAACTCCGTTCTGCACAAGATCTGCATCTCTCATCCACCCTCATTACTTCCTCCCATTCCCGGTTACAGGACTTTTTTCGGGCTGCACCCACTCTATGGAATTCTCTCCCTCGCACAATAAGACTCTCCTCTGGTCTACAAACTTTCAAGCGTTCTCTGAAAACCCACCTCTTCAGACAAGCTTATAATATTCCTCAACCACACTCTTAACCTCACTACCTTACCCTATTACCACCCGTTACACAATTTCACACAAGACAACTACCTTATGAGCTACCTTTATAGCCTGGCTGGGCCGAAATGCAAAATGTAGACTTAGCCTTAGTCTCATGTGTCAAACTCCCATTGTCCCATAGATTGTAAGCTTGCGAGCAGGGCCTTCTCAACTCTTTGTCTGTTTTACCCAGATTGTTTATTAGTTTACTTTGTTTGTCCCCAATTGTAAAGCGCTACGGAATATGTTGGCGCTATATAAATAAATTATGATGATGATGATGATGATGATGATGTGTCAGTCAGTAATCAATACACCTGTGCTCCAGAAAAGAGATATGGAAAACATGCACTGTTAGGGGTCCATGAGGACTGGAGTTGGGAATGACTGCTTTAGAGTCACATGTGGCTCTTTGGGCTTTGAGATGTGGCTCCTGGCCGAGAGCATCAATGAAGTATAGTTATCCAGGTGCCGGCAGAGGCAGATTGGAAAGCATTTAGCTGCTCGACTAACTGAAAACAGTCGAATCTTGTGACCTCCTCTGAACAATGCATGGAGGTCACAGTGTCACAGATGATCCAATCAGGAAAGAAGGAAGACAGAGTGTAGTGTGCTCTTCCTCCTCCCTCTGTGCAGGCAAGCAAAGAGCATTTGAGATTTGATAGCCTGTGAAGAAGCTAATGGGCATGTAAGGAGATGTGTAGGTCTGTAGGCATGTGGGGAGGTTTGTTTGGCATGTATGGAAAATTTGGGTAGATCTGATGGCATGTGAGGAGGTCGATGGGCATCTAAGGGGCATGTGGGCAAGTGTGATGGCATGTAAGGGGCATGTGGTGAGGTCTGATGGCATGTAAGGGATATGTGTGGATGTCTGATGGCATGTAAGGGGCATGTGGTGAGGTCTGATGGCATGTAAGGGGCATGTGGTGAGGTCTGATGGCATGTAAGGGGCATGTGGTGAGGTCTGATGGCATGTAAGGGGCATGTGGTGAGGTCTGATGGCATGTAAGCGGCATGTGGTGAGGTCTGATGGCATGTAAGGGGCATGTGTGGATGTCTGATGGCATGTATGAGGAATGTGGCCTGATGGGCATGTCAGAATATCTGAAGGGCATTTCTGGGGCATGTGGGTAGATTTGATGTCATGTGGAGAGGTCTGATGACGTGGAGATTCTGATTTGCATGTAAGGGGCATGTAGGGAGATCCAGTGGGCATGTAAAGAAGTCAGAGGGACACGTTAAGAGGTCTGATGGATTGCGGATGCAGTAGCAGTGTGAGCTACTGTGAAGAGACTATAGGTAGCCTTTTGAACCCCACTCCCGTCGACACAGCAGCGGGTTAAGACATGTGCTGATTTTATGATTATTCTAAAAATTTTGGCAATGTTGGATATTTTCTTGTTTGCTTAGCAGGATATTGTAAATTATGTTATATTTTCAATGTATGTGTGTATGGTACACATGTGCATGTTTATACTGCTTATATGTATATGAACACACATAAAAAAGGTAAAGTTGGCTCTTTGTAGTTCCTATAGATAATTTTGGACTCTTGGTTTCTGACTGTTTGGCCACCCCTGAGGGACTGATTCATTAGGGAAAGTTAAGCACAAATTAAGTAAGTTTGCTTACTCAAGTTTTCTGGACAAAACCATGTTGCAATGCAAGGAGTGCACATAAAAATACTGACTGTTTTTTCATGTAGCACACAAATACTTGATAGTTTATTTGTACACTGAAATTTACACTTGATCTAGGACATGTTCTACCCCAACTATAAATCTTCCATCACATTTAAAATATACCTGCCCCTCCAATGCAAATTGGTTTTGACTTGCTTACTTTGCTTAACTTTAATTTATGGATCAGGCCCATAGTCATTAATGACAAAACATTAAAAAATACAAAAAGTTGTTTTTTATATATTTTTTTCACATGAAAAACATGTATTAGGATGTAATTAATGTCTACTGTACATAAAATACATTTATACAGTTGTACCTGATTGCAAAGACATGTTCTAACATACATACTCAGCCGTCAAGCAATTAAGCTACATAAAATATATAATGATGAGATATCTGTAACGAGTTCACCAACGATTGAGCATGCCAATTCATGTGTACACACCTACACGATTTACCCGCAGACATGTGTTCTTCATCTGTCATAACTACCTGCTGAAAAGATTGTGGGGTAAATGTATCAAGCTGAGAGTTTTACGGCGAGTTTGAAAAAGCAATCAGATTCTAACTATCATTTATTTAGTACATTCTACAAAATGACAGCTAGAATCTGATTGGTTGCTATAGGCAACATCTCTCCTTTTTAAACCCGCCGGAAAACTCTCAGCTTGATACATTTACCCTTGTGACTCTGTAAATTCTATGAGAATCTGCCTACACTGCTGGTCATGAGTGCACACACACTGCAGAATTTGCCGACATTGTTCCATTGTTTATAGAGATTTTAGTCAGTTTATAAAACCAAATCAAACGATACAATGTGCTTAAGTATGATAAAACATGATTGTGGGAGCATACACACTAATGCGATATCGCACCTAACAGTCATTTATTGGCATGATAATTAGGTGAAATACTTGTAGTGTGTACCCAGCTTTAGACTAGACCTGTTGCTGGACCAAGAGATACGGCTGAAAAGAGAGATGCCCAAAGTTTGAATCGGATGCTGCTGCTTGGACTTGAGCTTTGCACGCCCTTACTGTACATTGACTACAGGAATACGCCCGTTCCCCACTCCATTTCCTCCCTAAAATCGTAGGCTGTCTTAAGTGTCTTTTTTTTTTTTGGGTTTGTGGCATATGGTCCTTGCCTGGACATGAGTAATTGTGGGCATTATAAGCCAAAAAATGGCAGTTACGCTCCTTAGTGAATCAGGCTCTGAATATGTTTTCCATTCCAATTCCATTAATTAAATTATATTAAAAGTAAAGGATAAAAAGATTGCAAAAAAAAAAGTAGACATTCTGAAACTGGATCAACAAACTGATACAGAAATTCGATGGAAATTGTCAAACTTTTGATCCAAAAATCGACAGTGAAATCAATTCAACCATGTGAATCATGATGGAGGTGGTTTACACATGCTCAAAATGTTAGTTTAAGGTCTTGATTCATTAAGGCCTGATTCACCCCTTGCATTGTAACATGGTTTTGTCCAGGAGACTTAAATAAGAAACTTCTTAATTTAAGTTCCTTAATGAATCAGGCCCTAAATTTATATATTTTAAAAGTTCACTGTTAAAGGATTGACAAAATAAAAGTTTGCATTAAAAACAATGTAAATATACTTTTTTAGTATTTAAACTAATTTAGCATTTTAAAATAAGAATATTTAAAACACTAATTTTAATGTGAATGCTGAACTCAAACTATGAGCACGAATCTTGAACAGTATACCTCATATACGAAAGGCAAACCGAGACTGCAAGCTGCACATTTCAATCCGGGTTTAAATTGTGATCAAAAGCCAATTGTACTGTTGCAAACCAGTTTAAAATTTTTGGCCATCTCTTAAAAAAAAAAAAATTTTTTCAATGCTTATTTTCAGCCTATAATGATAACGTATAAATATATACATCTGAATAAATTCCCAGAGTAAAATTTGACACTCCCATGCCCACTATGACTCCCTCACTATGGACAACTGATCACATGTCCACAGTGTATGCTATGACAGCAATGCCCTCAGTATACATTACAGCTCCCATGCTCACAGTATTTACTACTCCACACTATGCTCCCACAACCAATATGGCCACAGCTAGGGACATTGAGATGGTGGTGGGGATGACATCTCTGAGGAAACCACTCTATTATAGTGGAGAAATGCGTCAATTAGATTGCAATCCATGCCGAATAATATGAATAAGACCTAAAGTGAACTTTTTTACTGGATGTGATATGCTGAATATTTCAATCACAACGAGGACCTGATCATCACTCTAGATGAGCATTGCTTGGTATTGTGCCCAAAGGAGGGTAAGATCACTGTGGACAAGCTCATGTTTACTAGACTGTGAAATAAAAAGACTTGTTATGCGGTTCCAATGGACGGAATGTAGAAACCGCTAATAGAACTACATGAGTCAAATGGATTGTCAATGATTTCTTCTGTTAAATTGACATACGGATTAAATGGATATCCAAGTGATTGTGATCTGCAGCAAGCATGAATGGTCCTTTGATTTTATATAGCGCCACATTAATCCAGAAGTTCGTTCAGAGATAATTGATATTCAATATATTTTTTTCCTATAAGTGCACTATAGTTGATCCTTTTTTAAATGCAACTTATTATAATCGAACTGGTCCTATTTATTGGCATGTGAATTTATTTTATTTTATTTTTTTAATGATATTGTTATTTTGTAATAAATTTTAGACACATATGGCAATACAGTTTTTGGTGGTATTTTACTCTAGAGAGGATTTACTTGCACTTCTCTCTTTTTTCATTTTGAATTCTAAGCATGGCCAGCCCTGATAGCACTTATGTCACCAATTGTAGCTAGCTCATTGGAAGTCAGAGGCCATTCAGTACTCTGTTATAGTGTTTGGATGTGCTGCTTCAACATCTCTGCTGTACTCTGCCTGTAGTTGATTCCTCATAGCCAGGTACTCTCCATACTCATGTGTTGTTATTCCATGGTAGAGCAGATAGAGATGGCAACATAGATAGTAACCTACCAGAGCAGCTATGACAAGAGCTCGGATGCCAGTTACAGAGGAAAGACACAGCCTTTGCTTGACCTTCTATGGGTAATTCATGGAAAGTAGGAAACCAGCTGAGAGACAGATCTTTTTTCATCCACGACTGATTACAGTACATAGTGACCACATACGCAGACATGGTTGCCAGTAATGTTGTCCCCAAGAATGCTATTATGACGCAGAAGATGTAGACTCTATAATTCCTTCCTAACACACGTGTTTAGAAACACATAATGGTGATCGCAATGAATAACATATTTTTTACATAGTTTGCAGAATGTGATCTTCCCTGTATATGGCGTTACTGAAACTTCAATTTCATTTTGATTTATCTGTGTCTCTGATGAATGAACGGTCCAACTGGATCCACATCGAAAGGGTAATTCCAATAAAATTAAATACAAAATGTCCAAAGAATGAGAACCAGAAGGGCGAAGCAAGGAGTTTGCCAGGAGGAAGGAAGTGATGGGATAAGGAAGCCAAAGCCTGATACACCAATAGCTACATGACCCAGGTGGCAATTTGGAGACGGTGCAAAGCATTGCAGACTATTTTCCCTATTCCAAGTGGAAGACTTAGCTGTGCTCGGACTCTTGGTGAAGCCAGAATCCTCCAGACCTTTTTCCCTCTTCCAAATGGGTAATATAACAGAATCCTCCATCTCCAGCAAACAACAGATTGTCAGGTGTTTTATCTTTTAACTTCATGGGAAGCAGTTCCCATGAAATGAGTGAAATGAAAAATATTCTCTTTAAGTTCAAGAGGTGCAGGACAGCTCTAGGAAGGCGTCTGTCTTTTCACACTGACCCACCAGAACTGTTTGTTTGTGTTGTCAACTGGAAGACCAGTAAACCTTATTATGTAGCAACATGATTCTAAACCTGAATGGATTATATCTGGTGAGATTTCATTGGAGGAGCTGAATAAACAAGAATAAAGCTATCACCATTTACCTGCAGTAAATGCTACCTCCACTGTTTCTCTACTGACCCCAAAATAAAGTATGTTATTATTATTGTGTAATCGTATTGTGGAATAAAGATAATTATATCTACATACTTTTGTTAAACACGTTTTACACAATAGGACTTATTTTTCAAATTATTGAGGCAATAAATACATTTCTTACTGCTGTATTTTAACATTATTTTAGTGATACTCAGTTGCCCAGGTGAAAACTATACAAAGAGATAAGATGTCACTCTGGGGCCCCTGTTCTTCTCTACTGTACAACTTGATGACAGTCCTACAATAACCATGCATTTTGCAATATTGCGGGATGGTATATTGATGTCTGATTGTCTTGTATAACACTTCTTGTATGTGTCACGTTCACCCACTCCCCTCCTTAAATGATCTTTACTATAATATGAAAGTCGCACTCCTCGTCTTACCTGACCCAAGTATAAGGCTGCAGAGTTGCTCAACTCTGAAATCCTGGGTCAGAAGGTACCCTCTGACCTAGGCTGGGATGACCTTTACACTCTGCACTATAATAAGTTTGCTGGCATTCTAGCTCCCAAGCGTACCCCATTACTTAACTCAATCCTAAATCCTAGAGGGTGGGACTTTCGATCCTGATACAATGAGAGTCAAGACTTTGGTCATCTCTAAAGTAAGCAAAGACACATCTCTCTGAAGTAGCTACCAGCCCACCTCTTTAATAAATGTAGATATGAAGATTGTTGTTAAGTCCTTGCTAATACTTAATGGGGTCCTATCATCCACTTGGATCAGGTAGGATTGTTCCCCATTGCCAGTCTGCTGACAACACTAGGTAGATCATTGACTAAAATTTGTCATGTAAATAAGTACATGATGCCATTGCTTTGCCTCTCCTTGACTGCAGAGAAAACCTTCAACAGCACTGGGTAACCCTTTATGATGAGAGCTCCTGCCTCCCATGGCTTCCAAGATAGATTAATTGCAGGTGTATCAGCCCTGTATCATAATCCCTCAGCCTCAGTCCTGGCAAATAGATGCACTTACCCTTTTTACTCCAGAAGTATTCGCATCAGGTAGGGGTGCCCCCTATCCCCTCTATTTTTTGCCTGAATACATCCACATCACCAAACAAATGCCCTTATCTCATTTCTAAATGTGATCAATGAAATCCAGAGTTTTATGATTTTAACCTTCCTGCAATTAACACTCTAATCAGATAAAGTATCTAAGGATTATGCATACTAAGAAAGTGAGAACATCTACCAAGCTATTTATTGCTCCATGTCTCTTGATTTGCAATAAAAATGACCCAATCTCATAGAAAGGTTTAATGATCTCCTGGATTGTGTGAACCACCTTAATAAAGACGGAAATCCTCTTTATTAAGGTGATTAATAAAAGGTAGAAAGATGTAAATTCAGACTTGCATCGTCCAAATAAGCACAGGTTAATGGTGACCAGGGAAACCAAGTTTTTGCAAATACTAATGGGCAGTCCAACTGGCACAATTTATTCAATGGCATTCCCTTCTGGATACAAATTTTGGGTGGACATAGAATCCTTGTCATTAGGCAGGGCTCATCTAGATACTCTTCTAAGGCTGACTCCAGCTCTGAGACTTCGCTTGCCAATGTTGTATCCATCTGTCCATAGAAATCTTCTGCAATAGTTTGTGTACACTATCCCCATCTCCATCCCCAATTCCTTTATGTGACAACCCTGCTTGCCCACCCCCATCTTTCATCAAATATGGCCACAAGTGGTCAAAAGCAGGACTGCTTTCATGAACAGCCTTTGTTGAACAGCTGTTTTCCCACAGTTTTCCAATTTGAAAGATTTACCTGGGTTCTCGAAGGGACAACTCTACCAGTATCCGCAAGTTAGACATCTCTTTCACTCGGTCAAAACCCATCTCTTCAACAGATGTCTCTCCATGACAAAGAATTTCTTTCTCCACAACAACTCCCTCAAAGGCCTTTTCTCGACACCAAACAATGCCCTACTTCCCATCACAGATGGCGACAAAGAGTTGCATTAGATGAAATGGGGATCAGACCTCACAAGCCTATAATAACTCTATCATATAGTGGTAAAATAAAGCTGGCAGTCAATTTGCACATATATAGATGTATGTTAGGGTATATATAATGTATTAAGACTGTTTCAGAGTCTGGTTTGCTGCAAGGACTGTGAGAGATAGGGGCCAAGCCTTTGTCAATAAAGGCTAAGCCCTTCTGACACCTTCTTTGACCCAGATATGGACATGAATTTCTGGTGACTGGGAAAGGGGGAGGGTAATTATCCACTTTTAGGTGTATCCCAATGTGCATACTTTGAGTACTTTGTATATTTTGTAGCTTGATGAGGACAACTTCCTGTCTGAATAAACACTTGTTTATTTACATTGACTAAGTGTGTATTCCTGCCCATGTTGAGTTAAGCAGGACCCATGTTGTCTGGTCCCTCATTTGCAGTCCGTCTTAGTAAACATATAATGGGAATTGCAGTGTGTCCAAGTCACATGCATAACATGCTGAGATGCACCTGCCAGGCAGCAAAGTGCCCCTATATATGTTTATACATATATAATATAATAATTTTAAAATGTTGGCATCTATGCATAGCGTGCATCATTCTAAATGAGTATGTTGTTTTTATATGTCACTGATTTGTTTCCTAGTGTTTCCAATGTACAAGTGGCTTTGAGCATGATAAAAGAGCAGATTCATGTTGTGAATAGCAAACAGGAATAAGACTGAGAAGTAAATTTAATAAGGGGCAGTTTATTTGGTAATATTCAAATCACCACACAAATCGCACCCGATGTTTGGTGTCTAGAAAACACCTAAAGTGAATGTGATTTAGGCAAAACTGTCTTGTTAAACCATATTACCAAAAAAGTTTTGCAAAACTGCACTTTAGTAAATTTATCCCTATGAGTTAGTTGGTGGAAGCAACGGGAATAATGATATGAGACTTCTGTCACAATCATGCAGGAAGATTGTCAAACCTAACCCTTTCTGACACAACATTCACACATCCAGCTTGTTTAATGCACCATGGCTTTCAGACTACTCTTCAGCATAACAAATCACTTATGGAAGTTTTACCATTTAAAAAAATGTAAAAGGCTGCATATATAAACTTTTACATGCTTATAAATGTCAGTTGCATTCATGCAATGTAGATTATAGTGATCCCAATAAAGGTTACCTCACGAGTCGTGAATGATGCAATAACAAGCTATGTTATCCATTATATAATGATATCATACTGTGGTTCCTCCTCACAAATGCTGTTTCCATTACATGAGGTAACTCTTGTCACTTTCAGTAACATTAAACCTAGCAAATGCCATTTTTCCACATGACATTTAAATATCATGAACTGTTCTGGATATCTGAATGGTTAGGGATATAAATCATAAAGCACGTGCTATAATAAGTACATTTTGACAATACAAGTAGATGATACCCTTCATAGCACAGACCATATGGTAAAAGGCGACAGATGCCTATTGCTTCAAATACAATGAATAATGAAGTAATTTTAAGATCAACAGCAATACTATAATGTTATCAAGGCACTTAAAACATAGGGCCTGATTTAGAGTTCAGGTGCATCTTTTGCCGCTATTCGAGACATGGTGTAAAGACTTGTGCCGCTGATGAGGATGATCATCAGCACATATCTTTCCAACAGTTAAATAAAGAAATAAAAATGCATGTCCCGATTCCCTCCAATTGAAACTAACATCAGGGCTCATAGCTCAGTTAGGACTAACACGGGTAAACTAAAGCCGCAACCAGGACCAGGCTATGCAAAGACATAGCTCCCATAAGTGCAAGGGGTGCAGCTGCTATGAGGGAGGCCCATCTTTCTTGTCAAAACCCCATGGGCCTGAGTCATTAAGGAGAGTAAAGCATAACAAAGGAGTAACTTTGCACGTGGGCAAAACCATGTTGCATTGGAGGGGGAGATATATTTAAAATGTGGGGACAGATTTGTAGTTTAGGTAGGGCATGTCCTAGATCAACTTTAAATTTTAGTGTTAAAATAAAGCTATCAAATATTTGTGTGCTACATGAAAAAAACAGGCAGTATTTATCTCATGTGCAAAATAATAAACTCATTTGCACTCCTTGCATTGTAACATGGTTTGTCCCAGAGAACATTCACTCCTTTTTTTGCCTAACTTTCCTTAATGACTCAGGCTCCATCTGTATATGTCAGTTTTTCATAGAGATGGGCGGGTCCGGTTCTCCGAGAACCGAACCCACCCGAACTTTGGGTATCCGAGTGCAGCTCGGTACTCTCCCGCCCGTTCCGAATCCAAATCGAGGCCAAACGTCATCGTGACGTCGTCGGATCTCGGGGCTCGGTTCTCGCGATACTTCAACTTTATAAATACACGCCTCCACAGCAATCCATCGCCATTTGACAGAGGTAGAGAGCAGGGACAGAGAATACAATATTGTTCTTGCAATTGCTCTAACCAAAATCGCTAGTGCAGAGAGGAGGATAGAGGTTTATTATTTTTTCTTAATATTTGGCACTCCCCAGCGCTTTTGGGGTGTCCCCCATAATTGTGCATAAATATTTCTGGCTGTCAAAAGTCATATCTGTCAGCAGTATCTACCAAATAATTTTTAGCACTCCTCAGTGCTTTTGTGGTGTCCTCCCTAATTGTGCATTAATATTTCTGGCTGTCAAAAGTCATATCTGTCAGCAGTATCTACTAAATAATTTTTAGCACTCCTCAGTGCTTTTGGGGTGTCCTCCCTAATTGTGCATTAATATTTCTGGCTGTCAAAAGTCATATCTGTCAGCAGTATCTACTAAATAATTTTTAGCACTCCTCAGTGCTTTTGGGGTGTGCTCCCTAATTGTGCATTAATATTTCTGGCTGTCAAAAGTCATATCTGTCAGCAGTATCTACTAAATAATTTTTAGCACTCCTCAGTGCTTTTGGGGTGTCCTCCCTAATTGTGCATTAATATTTCTGGCTGTCAAAAGTCATATCTGTCAGCAGTATCTACTAAATAATTTTTAGCACTCCTCAGTGCTTTTGGGGTGTCCTCCCTAATTATGCATTAATATTTCTGGCTGTCAAAAGTCATATCTGTCAGCAGTATCTACCAAATAATTTTTAGCACTCCCCAGTGGTTTGCGTTTAGAATGGATTCAAAGCAGTCCACATATTATCTGAATGAGCAACCAGGTTCTGTCACCAGTCCTGATGTTAGTGTTCCCAGTACGTCATCTGGCCAAAGCGATGTCAAACAACAGAGTGTTTTCAAATTAGTGCAAAAAACAAAAACCCAAAAAAAATTTACTGTATTGAAGCGAAAAAGAAGTGTAACTGAGCAAAAGTTAAGTGACGATAAAAAAAAAATTGCAAGCATGCCATTCTACATACGCAGTGGCAAAGAGAGAATGAGGCCTTCACCTTTGTCTATTAGTGGCAGATCCCAAAAATTTAGCCAGCCTACAATTAGTGCACAACTACTGTTACGCGTCAAAGCCGAGCTCCAAGATAACAGTGAGGCATTACAGGAGAATATTTGCTCTGATTCACAAATGACAACAATCCCTTTGGAGAGTCCATCCAACAGTGGGATGTCTAATCGTGAGCATTCTGCTGATGTGTGCCTTAATAGCCCGAGTGTAGCCGGTGATACCCAAATTAAGGATGCCACTTTGGAATTAGAAGAGGATGAGGGGGAGATTTGTGTAGGCGACGAGGGCGCTAATGAGGATGTTGATGAGGATGAGGTTGTTTGTGTAAGTCCTGCACCAGTGGCAGCAGTTCTGGCACGTGACAAGAAAAAGGCCATTGTCATGCCTGGGCATAAAACAAAAAAATCCACTTCTTATGTGTGGAATTATTTCTACCCAAATCCAGACAACAATTGTATAGCCATTTGTAGTGTATGTCAAGCCACAGTCAGTCGAGGGAGGGACCTTAACCATCTTGGAACCTCGTCTATGTTACGCCATTTAACGAGAGTTCATGGCAAAGTGTTGGGAAAAGCTGAAAGTTCTTCCCAAAAGAATACAAGCACTCCCTCATCAGCTAAGACCCTCCGCTCACCGACATACCAACGGCTACAAAATACACCCACCACACCATCCTCATCAATATCCTCAGTAGCGCTCGGAGTTAGCCCGGCATCCCACTTAAGGCTGGATGACTCCGGCACTATTATTGATTCCTCTGAAGAAAGCGTTAGTCCTGCTGCTGCTGTTGCTGCTGCTGGGGGTGAATCGTCATCCCAGAGGCAGGTTAAGAAAATGAGCAGCCCTACATTTCAGCAATTAACTGTGAAACAATCATTTGCGAGGGGAAGCAAATATGACAGCAGTCACCCAGTCGCCAAGTGAATCACAGACGCCATGGCTGCAATGTTAGTGTTAGATCTGCGTCCAATCTCCACAATAAACGCAGCTGGTTTTTCACAGTTAATTGAGGTTTTGTGTCCGCGTTACAGAATTCCATCACGACACCATTTCTCCCGTAAAGCTATTCCACAACTATACCAAAAAGTGTGTAAAAATGTAGAGATTGCTCTGAAAAATGCCATTCTGCCCACTGTTCACTTAACCACAGATATGTGGACAAGTGGAAGTGGCCAAACCAAAGACTATATGACTGTGACAGCCCACTGGGTTGGTCATTCACCTTCACCAGCAGGAACAGCAGCAGCATGTACACCACAACGTAACATTTGTCACAGACAGGCCACTCTTTGTATCACCGGCTTCACTAACAGGCATACGGCTGACAATTTGTTACGCAAACTGAGAGATGTGATTGATGCATGGCTTATACCACTCGGACTCTCCCCAGGGTATGTCATTTCAGATAACGCCAACAATATAGTGCGAGCATTACAGCTGGGTGATTTCCAACATATTCCCTGTTTTGCTCACACCATCAACTTGGGGGTGCAGAGCTTCCTACGAAATAACCATGAGGTGCAGGAGATGCTTTCGGTGGCCCGTAAAATTTCAGGCCATTTCAGGCATTCAGCCACAGCATGTAGGAGATTACAGCAGCTCCAAGAGCAGTTTAACTTGCCCTGCCATCAACTTAAGCAAGAGGTGGTAACTCGGTGGAATTCCACCCTGTACATGCTTCAGAGGATGGAGGAACATCGCAAAGCCATCCAAGCATATTGCACAAGCCATGACATTGGGAAAGGAGGGGGGATGTATTTCACTCTTGCACAGTGGGGAATCCTTTCAGTGCTGTGCAAGGTGCTGAAACCATTTAAAGTTGTGACGTGTGAGGTGAGTGCAGACTCTGCTAGTTTGAGCCAAGTCATTCCTTTAATTAGACTATTGGAAAAGCTGCTTGAGAAAATGAAGGAGGAGCTGAAAGCAAGCAATTCAGCAAAGTATGTTGGCCTTGTCGATCAAGTACTTAATTCGCTTCACAATGATCCTCGAGTTATTAAGATCTTGAACTCGGATTAGTACGTTTTGGCCACTGTGCTTGATCCAAGGTTTAAAACCTACATTGAGTGTTTACTTGTAAATGAGTGAGATGTGAACTTTTGCAAGGAGCTATTGCTCAGCAAGTTGGCCGCTGAACTGGGCCTCGGCTTGACGACGTGTCCTCCTTCACTTTCTCAAGCTGTTGCTCGTAAAAAATTAAATTTCCAAAAAAGAAGCAGGGAAGACACAGGGGGCAGACCAGAACAATTTAACATCTGGGCTGGTTTGAAGGATTTTTCAAAAAAATGTGTCACTTTGCCCATAACTCCATCCAATACGAGTATAAACATGCAAAGGATGGTGGAGGATTACTTTCAAGAGGTAGTTGATATTAAAATGTCAGACAGTCCCTTTCCTTACTGGGAAGAAAAGCAGGCCATTTGGAAACCCATGTACAAACTTGCTTTGCAATACCTAAGCTGCCCACCCTCCAGTGTGTACTCTGAACGAGTGTTCAGCACAGCAGGGAACTTAGTCAGTGATCGCCGTAGAAGGTTACTTCCCAAAAATGTGGAGAAAATGATGTTTATAAAAATGAACTACATCTTCCACGAGGAAGGCCTTCACCATCCAAGACATCCAAGCACTGACTGTTCTCTAATGGCGGATTCAAGCGGCGATGAATTGATAGTCTGTGATGATGATGTACACACTGATGAGGGTGAGGATTAAGCTGAAGATGATGCCGATAACATCTTTTTAAAACTTTCTATGTAAGTGTAGGGTGCAATCTACCCCCAAAGAGGAAAGGGACTTGTGGCATTTCCATATCACATACCATCTTGAAAGGCTGCTGTTAGGGCAATTTATCCTTAAGGGTAGGGTGTCATAGACAGTGTGACCCTAAACTGGCTTTGTCCATTTTTCATAATATTGTACAGTCTATAATGGCTGAATTTTTGTGGGTATTTTATACAAGTGGAGGGGGGCCTAGAGAGACAGAAACCAAACTGGCTTTCTCCATGTCAATTAATATTGTACAGTCTATAATGGCTGATTTTTTTGGTATTTTATACAAGTGGAGGGGGGCCTAGAGAGACAGAAACCAAACTGGCTTTCTCCATGTCAATTAATATTGTACAGTCTATAATGGCTGAATTTTTTGGTATTTTATACAAGTGGAGGGGGGCCTAGAGAGACAGAAACCAAACTGTCTTTCTCCATGTCAATTAATATTGTACAGTCTATAATGGCTGAATTTTTTGGTATTTTATACAAGTGGAGAGGTGCCTAGAGAGACAGAAACCAAACTGTCTTTCTCCATGTCAATTAATATTGTACAGTCTATAATGGCTGAATTTTTTGGTATTTTATACAAGTGGAGGGGGGCCTAGAGAGACAGAAACCAAACTGGCTTTCTCCATGTCAATTAATATTGTACAGTCTATAATGGCTGAATTTTTTGGTATTTTATACAAGTGGAGGGGGGCCTAGAGAGACAGAAACCAAACTGGCTTTTTCCATTTCTTTACATATTTAACTATAAGTGTAGGGTGTAATATACATTCAAAGACGATGGCTGCATTGCCAATATGCATAGATGGAGAGGAAGACAATCTGTTTTGTGTGTAGAATAGGCCTACCAACGAAGAATTAAACTGTTTTTTTGGATGATTTATTACCTCAACAATTAGATTTCTTGTCTCTAAAACAGTTGGAGCACTAAATTGGGTTAATTTAGGCCCAAAAACATGGATTTTCCAAAAAAATAGCAAAACAAAACCAAACAAAACCAAAACCCAAACCAAAACACGCAATGGCGGTTTTGCAAAACCAAAACCAAAACACGACGGTAATCCAGATCCAAAACCGAATCCAAAACCAAAACACGGGGGTCAGTGACTATCTCTAGTTTTTCACCACTGTGTGGTGTTTCATGGGGACCTTAAAAATGATGCTATGTGGCCCACAAATGGGAAGTTCCTCCCCTGAGGCTATACTAGACTGACTGGTCATACTATAACAGGAAGACTTGCAGTGTGGAACCCCCCTCTTATAATGGTAACAAGCCCCAGACTGAAAACCACACAGCCTCTCAAAGAAATCCAGCCCCGTGCTGATACCACTGGAACTCTTCCCAGCCACCCTGCCTAGTGAGGTAATAAATGAGAATGTAAAAAGAAAAAAATACTTTTCTATGTGGAACTACAAATACCAACATATCCAGGCATTCCAGAGCATGCTGGCACTTGGAAAACTACAAGTTAACATCCGCACCCTAGAAAATAAACTTTAAAACAAAGACTCTACAATTCCTGTTTACCATCTTTATTAGACTCCTAAATCATTTGGCTTTTTCTTTTCTTGTCTAGAGGTAATCCAAGTGAAAGTTACTATTCCCATATTAACCTCATGTTAATAATGAATTTCATTGTATCATTGGGATTCAATTTATCAATATATCAATGAACTTCATTGGCAAATGTAAAATGAATCCAAGGGTCTATACATGAATTGAGCCAGAACATGACCCCTTTTATCTCTAAATCTGTCCACAGATTTTTAATTCCCCACCAGTATGGTTTGTCAAGGTGCAAAATTGCACATTGTAGTTGTTGTCAATAAAGATTTAAGATTTTTTGTATAATACACCCTAGAGTGCCCCAATGAATCACACTCTTACTTCTCTTTCTTTTGTTTTATATATTTTCTAAGTGTGCCTGTATGCACCTTCCAGTATACATACACACCGAGATATTCAAATGAACAACGTATAAAAGTATATAAAATACAGTGGATATAATATTTCCTGTGGATGTAGAATATGGTGCGGTTAGAATTTCTCTCTTGCTTGTTATCTTCAGGTAATTTCCTCTTTCTATTACAGTATTAATCTATTTATAAATGTTAATATACCTAATCTTTGGTAAGCGATTTTGTAGAGAGGCACAATGTAAGACTTCCCGGTGTTGGTTGGACCACAACTAGTGAAAGAGCTTACAGTAATAATTTACTTGCATTTCTTTTTTTATTGTTGTGGACCTTATACAAGACCTCTTGTCTGACATACATTTCTGTCAAATCATATAATAATCCTGGGCATAATTTAATTTTCTCAGAAATTACATTTCTGAATTATTGACAAATTATAGATTACTGAGATCCATTGTATTTACTGCCTGCTGAAAAGCTTTTCGCTGTTGCCCTGAGCATGTGATTTTTATGCACACATTCCAATTTAATACAAACATTACAGTGCACCTACGTATGTTTTCAGTGGGAAAATAGTAATACTTGTGTATAATTAAGTGCACTGTGATTGAGGTTATAAGGAGCCCTTTAAAAGGATGCTTTTATTTTTATTTCCCACCCAATTCATGCAATCTACATAATCGATTAGGTGCTGCTAAATTATTTGTTGTTTCTGATTAATGTGGTCACGAGAGGATCAAAATGGTACCCTTTGTCAGCAGGATCTGATTATAAGGTTATCACAGCCCAGATAATATTGAGTGACCTGTATAATTTGGTGCTAGTGAGATATATTCCACTTGCTTGCACACTTTCATTTATTCATTACACCTTCCAACATGTCATGACAACAGGGAAACATAAATGATGTGCCTTTGAATTGAAAAAATGGATTTGTGAGTTGTATTCTCAATGGAGGAAACCAGGGAGCGTTACTGATTCAGGAAAGCAAATATTGCAATATAGATCAAAGTGATGTACCAATAAACTTAGAAATAAGCAAGATAGATGAAATCCAAGAAGAACACATAAAACAGATTTTGCATTCTGTGCTTTTTGAATCCTATACATACTTTTGATTGACAACATGAAATTTAGCTGCAAGCATATAGACAACCAGATGTTTCCTTAGAGTTATATGTTCTGGTATGGAGTTGAAAGCACACATTAATGAAATATTCATATGGCTCTGTGTATACCATTATATGCAAGCTAAAAGGTGATGTTTTTATAGATACCATGATTTAAGCTACTGTTTCCTATATGTATAAAAGTATAGCATAGGGGTCATTCAGAGGTGGGGTAACAAAGGGACCAGACTCCCATTATTGTCTTCCCCAAAACTTTTGCCTGCCTCGCTACTGTAGCCGCAAATAAGGTGACATATACTTCATTACTAGCGCACCAGCTGCCTATCATTCCGTGAACAGCTATTGTAGCTTATTGCATGGCAGCCAAAACTCTGGTAGCAGATTGGTTTTGCAGCGTACTTAATTCATTTTAATCTATCAGATATTCCCTAAGATGCTATTAAATTGCAGTACTATTCATTTGAATTGTTTGTTTTTAAATGAACATTGGGGGAGGGAAAGTGTTGAAAGGATTTGAAATAAGGGTACAGAAAATAAAAGGTGATGGAAAGACATTAAGTTGAGGGTGGGGTGGAGGGGTGGTTGGGTACATACTAGGGAAGGAACACAACAGTAGATCTTAAAGAAGAAGTCTCACGCCTGACAATACTGAGGCATGTCCATGAAATAACAGTTGCACATCAACACTTCAAACCTCCTAAACTAGTATGCATAAAATTAGAACACTCTGTTGAACCACCACTTATTGTTCCAAACGGTCTACATTGACAATTTGCTGGGAAGCTCGAGGAGGAGCACCCTCTCCCTCAGTTGTATAGACATGCCAGCTATGCCATTTCACTAGTGGAGTGGCAGCCCCAAAGTCTCCTTCTCGAAACTATATGTCACTCACCGGACTGTGAGTGCCAGTTCTCCTGTGTTCAGGAACCGTGGCCGTCCGCCATCCTGAGGGTCTGCGCATGTGCAGCCCTTATGAAACCTTCAGTACCTGTTGCTTTTAATTAATTGGATGATCAGGCAACCCTCCCTATTTAAACCACCTGTGATCATTACCTAGTTGCCTGATCTTGGAGTCTCATTCCCCATGAGCCTCTGAAGGTGTTCCTGTGTTTCCTCGTGTATTCAGCTCCAGCTGATTCCGGTCTACTACGATTGTGGTTTCCAGACCACTTCAACTCTCCTGTGTTCATTGTGTATGCACTTAGCTGATTCCTATCTGCTACTGCTGTCGGATCTCAGACCGTCTCAACTCTCCTGTGTTCATCGTGTCTGCACTCAGCTGATTCCTATCTGCTACTGCTGCCGGATTCCAGACCGCCTCAACTCTCCTGTGTTCAGCGTGTCTGCTCTCCGCTGCCTCCGTTACTACTGCCGGGTTCCAGACCGTCTCAACTCTCCTGTGTTCATCGTGTCAGCTCTCCACTGATTCCTATCTGCTACTACTGCCGGATTCCAGACCGCCTCTACTCTCCTGTGTTCAGCGTGTCTCCCCTCCGCTGCCTCCGCTACTACTGCCGGATACCAGACAGCCTCAACTCTCCCGTGTTCATCATGTTTCCAGTTTTACTTACTACTGCTTCCTAAGAATTGCTCCTTTGATTACCGGTTACCTTTCGTGCCCTGCACCAACCTGATTACCGCTTCCATCCTCCAGTGATCTCTCCTCCTGCCGGCGTTCAGCCGTTCAGGTATCCCTGCACTGCTCCTTGACAGCCTGCTCTCCTGAACCGCGGTATGCATACTTTCCATTGACTTTGCTATTGTGTTGCATATCCGTCTGGACTGTGTTGTGTTCATCTCTGGAGTCTTCCATCTACTGAAGCTATTGTTACTATTGACTTTGTTTCCTATTACCTGGATCTCTATAGTGACTTTGCATACTTCAAGCAGCGCTTGTCAGTTATTATTGTATTGTGGTTATCATCGTGGGATCAAGTTCCGTGTGCCGCCCGTGTATCCTCTGTATTCCATTCATCTCCTCGTGCCCCTCCTCACATATATATAGCAGTGGTACAACTTGCTGAACGCAGACCACTGACTCCTGTTTCCCATTGGCACCAGTTTCAAGTATCCTCTCACATAAGCAGTGGTACAACTTGCTGTACGCAGACCACTGACTTCCCCGTTACCTACTTGCACCTGGAACCCATTCCTTCACTATAGACAGTGGTACAACTTGCTATACGCAGACCACTGACTTTCACTACCTCCACTCTACTCCTGGACATTCCTCCTCACTATAGCAGTGGTACAACTTGCTGTACGCAGACCACTGACTCTCCTCACGTTTACTTGTCCATCTGGTTCCTCGTGTTCATACATCTAAGTCATTACCAGTTGCTGCTAGTCATAGACTTTCCTTGAGCATTCTCTCACCATCTGCTGATTCTCCTGTTCCGTTGTCACCCTGCTACCAGAGGACCATAGTACCAGCTATATTACTCTGGTAAGAACATCATCTGGTGATATCCTGGGCAAAGACTCCTAGTGCCCGTGACACTATAATTTACTTTTGATACAATTTTAGTCATTCGATATCACGCATCTCACCAGTTTGGCTCCGTGTGATTCACTGTGTGCTTTGGTTTCCTTTGGTTACCGCTATCTGCTGTTCAGCCTGGCGTTCCTCTATCATCGGACACCATCTTGCCTAGTGGTCTGCGCATGCGTTTCCCTGGGAACCATCAAAACCTCTGCTCCACAGTGATTGGATCATTTGCAACCATCATCATCATCATCATCACCATTTATTTATATAGCGCCACTGATTCCGCAGCGCTGTACAGAGAACTGATTCACATCAGTCCCTGCCCCATTGGAGCTTACAGTCTAAATTCCCTAACATACACACACAGACACAGACAGACCAGACTTTATAAGGGCCCTCCCCCCTTTAATGGGTGTCAGATCATCAGGTCTCTCTACCTGATAGGAAGCATTTCCTCTGACTAATTTTGTTCCTGACATCGTGGATGGTGCAGCCTGTTGCTACTCAGAATACCTGTGCTGCTTACTGCTTCCCAGTAATTACTTGTACAACTCACCACTTCTCAACATTACCTGTGCAACTCAGAATACCTGTGCTACTTACTGCTTCCCAGCAATTACCTGTGCAGCTCATCACTACTCAGCAATACCTGTGCTGCTTACTGCTTCCCAGCAATTATCTGTGCAGCTCATCACTACTCAGCAATACCTGTGCTGCTTACTGCTTCCCAGCAATTACTTGTGCAGCTCATCACTACTCAGCAATACCTGTGCTGCTTACTGCTTCCCAGCAATTACCTGTGCAGCTCATCCCTTCTCAGCATTACCTGTGCTGTTCACTGATTCTCAGCATTACCTGTGCAGCTCAGAATTCCTGTGCTGCTCACTGCTTCTCAGCAACTACCTGTGCAGCTAATCACTACTCAGCAACACATGTGCAGCTCACCACTTCTCAGCAGTTACCTGTGCAGCTCATTGCTTCCTAGCATTATTGCTGCAGAGCATCGCTCATCATTGGTCCTGTTCCAGCGTTATAACACCTGTGTGGATCTCAGTGCTATTACTCTCTGCAGCTCATTGCTTCCCAGCATTATCGCCGCAGAACATCACTCATCATTGGTCCTTTCCAGGGTTATAACACCTGTGTGGATCTCAGTGCTATTGCTCTCTGCAGCTCATCACTTCAGCAGAGAGAAACCCATCGCTAAACAAACACGTGGAGGACCCAGCATATAGTGCCATTATAGGCTTTAGAGTTTGCCTCGTAAACCAAAACTGTTCAAAGAACCTTGCCATGTAGGACCAGTGGAGTATGTCGAACACCTTTTCCCATCTAGTGAGAGAAGTAACATAGCACTATTTGTTTATGAACTTGCTCTATCAAATTACAGACATGCCTCAAGTTATCAGGAGCCTGCCTTCCCATGACAAACCTCACCTGGTCTGGATGTATCAGCTTCTGAATAACAAAAGATAATCTATAGAGACAAGGAGGAGCCCCTCCAAGAAGGAGGAAATATCTGTCTCACTCAGTTGGTGCATATCAGATTGTATAGTCCAGTATAAAAGTTTGCAAAATTGTCAACTATGTTATGTGGGTTAGAGCGTTTGAACTATTTTGATCTATAATGGTCTTGATCTGGTTACAAGCCTGCAGTTCCCTCAATTTCCTTCCCAACAACCTGCCCACTCTATTACCTGCCACTTACAATTTTTGACAAAATCTAGACAATTCCATGAGGGTAGGAGCCATGAGTAAAATTCGGCCTTCACCTGAGAGATATCTGACTTAAGGGACTTAGTAGGGTATTCTTTATTCTGGGATTCTAGGACTGTAAGCTTGGATTCTAACTCCTACTGGTGATAAAGATTTGCCTTTCGTAACCTATAGTCAACGTGAGTGGCCGCCCCGCTTGCAACCGCGTTAAAGGCACACCAGTAGGTGAAGAGGGAGGTCTCATTAGGATTGTTGGTTTGTACAAAAGGAAGGGCCTCTTTAATTGCTAACTTAGCCTCCAGACAGGAGAGCAAATAGGCAGGTAACCGCCACAGACACGGGGGAGAGAATGGGCACACTGGCTTTCAAGTCCAGGTCATTGTCAGGCCATGTTATGGGGAGGATCTGTACCCTGAGAGTATTCTGCAGTACCCACTTGTCAGAGAAAATAAGATCTATTCTGGAATATGTATTATGCACTAAGGAGAAATATGTGTAGTCTCTTTCATTTGGGGAGGCACGTCGTAAAGGCTATGCTCCACCTGGAGCCTCCCAAAAGTCAGTGAGGGACCTGAGGGGGTGGAGTAGTGAAGGAGCGTTGAGCGGCCGACCAGTATAGTCTGGGGTTCACTACAAAATTAAAGTACCCCATTATAATCAAGCTATCCATTTTATGCTTATCTATTAGCGCTAATATAGATTTCAGAAACGGATATGCCTAGAGTTAGGGGCTTATGAACGGACAAGTGTAACCCACTTCTCGTCTAACTGGCCATTAACTATTAAGAACCTACCATTTTGTCTTCGACTTTTGAGGAAAGTGTAAAAGGGCACCGGGAACTGACTAACAGGAATACACTGCTACTGCTATGAAGCCATCAGACAGAACATCTCCTCCCACTGCTCTCCCGCCCCCCTCTCCACTCCACCTCCCGCCATTAACCAGTTGTGGTCCTCCTTCATCCCCACTTCAGGTGAAGAAGTTCAATCCCTTATTCTTTCCTCTCCACCCTCTACCTGTCTTCTTGATCCCATCCCCTCCCACCTTCTTCGCTCTCTCTCTCCCACTGCCTGCTCCTACCTCGCTCACCTCTTCAACCTATCACTCTCCTCTGGCGTTGTCCCATCCTCATTCAAACACGCTCTTATCTCCCCTATCCTCAAGAAACCCAATCTTGACCCCACCTCTCTTGCTAACTACCGCCCTATCTCTCTTCTCCCATATGCCTCCAAATTACTTGAGCGGATTGTCTGCAGCCGCCTCACCAAACACCTCTCTGACAACTCCCTCCTTGACCCTCTCCAATCCGGCTACCGCCCCCTCCACTCCACCGAAACAGCCCTGGCTAAAGTTATTAATGATCTCCTATCAGCCAAATCCAAGGGTCACTACTCCATACTCATCCTCCTCGACCTCTCTGCGGCCTTCGACACCGTGGACCACCCCATCCTGCTGCAAACTCTACTCTCTCTCAGCCTCTCTGGCTCTGTCCATGCCTGGTTCACCTCATACCTTGCTAACTGCTCCTTCTCTGTATCCACATCTGGTTCTTCCTCCACCCCCTCCCCTCTCCCTGTTGGAGTCCCTCAGGGCTCTGTTTTTGGCCCTTTACTCTTTTCGCTCTATACCTCCTCCCTTGGAGCTCTCATCTCTTCGTTCGGTCTTCAGTATCACCTATATGCTGATGATATTCAACTCTACATCTCTTCTCCTGATCTTTCCTCCTCCATCCTCTCTCGTGTAACTGACTGCCATCTCATCCTGGATGTCTTTGCGCTTTCTTAAAATTAACATCTCAAAAACTGAACTTATTGTCTTTCCTCCACCCAGACTCCCTTCCCATCATGACCTCTCTATAATCGTTAACAACTCCACTATCTCCTCTGTCACCCAACTCCGCTGCCTAGGAGTCACTCTTGACTCCTCTCTCTCTTTTGCCCCCCACATTCAATCCCTTACCCAAGCCTGTCGCTTCCAACTCCGTAACATTGCCCGCATCCGTCCCTTCCTCTCTCAAGATGCCACCAAAACTGTCATCCATGCTCTCATCATTTCCCGCCTCGACTACTGCAACCTCCTCCTTACTGGCCTCCCCTGCTCCCACCTCGCCCCCCTCCGCTCTATACTTAATGCGGCTGCGAGACTCATCTTCCTCTCACGCCGCTCCTCCTCTGCCTCCCCTCTCTGTCTTGCCTTACACTGGTTCCCCTTCCCCTACAGAATCCTTTTTAAACTCCTCACCACCACTTACAAGGCTCTCTCCCAGTCTACTGCCCCTTATATCTCTAACCTCCTCTCCATTCACACTCCCGCCCGCTCCCTGCGCTCAGCCAATGATCGCTGCCTCTCCTCCACTCTGATCACCTCTTCCCACTCTAGAATACAAGACTTCTCCCGAGCTGCCCCCCTTCACTGGAACGACCTCCCTCGCTCCATCCGTCTCTCACCCAATCTGTGCTCCTTCAAGCGGGCACTTAAAAGTCACCTGTACCTTAAGGCCTACCAACCATCCACTAAACCACCCACCTCTTCTGTTTCTCCCCTGGCTCCTTTCCTCTCCCTTTTGCTTCACTGGCTCCCTCTTGTGCCTGATTTTGCTTACCCTCCCTTAGGATGTAAGCTCGTATGAGCAGGGCCCCTCTCCCCTCCTGTCTCCACACCTGTTCTTCCGCTCCGTCTTTACAGTATTTGCCTGCCTGGAGTTTCTGAAGTTCTGGTACTTTGTGTTTATTGTTCTGTATTGTTTTACCCTGTATAGTGTACTCAGGGCCGGACTGGGACTAAAAATCAGCCCTGGCATTTAAAGCACATAGGCCCACCTCTGTTTCAGATAATATTAATAATAATTACAGTACATTTTGCAAAGCTCATTGTTATATGGTGTCCCGTGAGATATTAATGAATTACGTGTAGCTTGACTCTCTATTTGCAGCATATGGCGCATCAGTATCAGATAATGGTATGCACAGGACTGGCAAGAGAAATTTGGGGCCGGGGTACAGTGAACTTTTGTCCTCCCCCACCGGTGTGCGGGAAGAGAGATGTATACCGACGCGCAGCGGCGCCGGTGAAGGTGTGTGGCCGCATAATGTTGGGGGCGTGGTCAATATGGGGCGTGGCATAACATATTAGGGGAGACTCAATTGCTGGTGATGTGATACATGGGTATCGCGCAACGCACTGGCAATTACGGTAGAAATGTCTGCTTATTTTTCCTTGGGAGAAAAAATAAACAGTGATTTCTGTCAAATTTCAGCCGCAAAGTGTCCCGCGGATGTGCACTTTACAGTTAATTGAATTCCCCCATTATGTATTAAAATGGTGTTACTCTCACCTACCGGTTATTGCAGCTTTCACAACCTGGTACTGGATTCTTGCATAGATCCTGGAATGTTGGGACCTGTTGGAAAATGTATATATGGAAAACCGAGCAATTAGTGAACATCGTACATGACACAGATCCCACAGTATAAAATACATACATTATAATAAAATATTACATTTATCACCAGCTACATAACGCCACCCCTCAGACACATCACGCCACATCCTGCATCACACTACCCCCTGCCACATCACCCATCACACCACAGCACCCTCCCAGACAAATCACGCTACCCCCCAGTCACATTATCATGCCATCCCCAAGGCACATTATCATGCCATACTCAAGACATATTATAACCCCCCCCCAGACACATTATGACACCCCCCCAGCCTGCTGTACTAAGCAGCTGACATCACAGTAAAAAAGAACGCCTTGCAGAGTGAGCAGGTAACTTTTAGTCTTGTGAGATTTGGAGCTCCAGGCCTGCTCTTCAGGCTGCTGGACATTATATGATGACACACACTGTCACCACACACTGTCAGTGGACAGCTCCCCCCAGAGTTGGATAAAGTCATAATTCCCAAAAGAGAGAGTTACTAACTAATCCATAATGTATAAAAAATGTACCATTCGGTCGCTTAGCAAAAATAATTCAAATCAGAATATTGAGGTTAACTGTCATCCACAGGTTCAGTTAGGTGGCATGAATATTATTATTTATTATCGTAGATTTCTAAGGCACCACAATGCTCCACAGAGCCATACAGTAGGTAAAATAGTACATTCATAAAACAGGGACATACTAGGTAAACAAAATAAATGAAGACTTGAAAACAAAGGGTATGGAAGACCCTGCTCATAAGAGAGCTTACATTCTAAGTGTAAGAGGGCACAGATGAAACAAGAGGAGCGAGTGTTGCTCAGATTGGAGATTATGACAGTTGTGAGTGTGCATTAGTCTGAACAGTGTTTTTGAAGGTTAAGGTGACCTCTAATAAAGAGATGGGTTTTCTAAAGTGTGTCTAAAGATTTGAAGGCTGTGGGAAAGCTGGATTGGGCGTAGTAGGGAATTCCATAAGAGGGAAGCAGCATGGGAGAAGTCTTGTAGGCGGAAGTGAGAGGTGGCATTGGATATGGTTGTGCACAGGGGAAAAATAGATGCTGGGGAAATGGTAGAAAAAGGTGAGGAGATACATGTGATAATAGGGGCAAAGACAGACCGACACACAATAGGGGGAGAAAGAAAGGACAGACACCCACAATGTGAAGACAAAGAGACACAATGGTGGCATATACAAACGAACCACTATCCACTAATTTGGTTTCTTCTAGCACTGATAAGAATGTCATAAATCACAAAACCAAACAGCAGCGCAGCTAGGTAGCTTTTTTCTACCTTCTTAACAGTAACAAAATTTATGGTCACATATATCATATCCTAGTTTTTAAATATTTCGCTATGAGTCCTTGATGAATCTACCTCTTTTTGGATAAAAATAATTTTTAGTGATAATTAATAAAGTTATAATTTTATTTTAAAAGACATTTGACCATTTGAGTGCCTCAACCTTTGAACACACTAATACTAATATATTACAGTCTTCTTTGAAGTTACCTTGCCTGTTGTATGCTCCAGGCTTTCTCTTTCAGACACTGCAGGCGGTCCTAAGCAGCATAGAGTTCCATCCTGCCATGTACTTGGCACAGGAACGCAGGCATATTGACTTTTTAAAATGGGTGCCCAGTTCCTGGACCATGCCCCCTGTAACACCACCCCCCCCCCCCCCCCCCAATCGCGGGTGCACGCGAAATCGCGGATGCGTTCGCCACCTGCTGGAGGGAAAAAAAAGTACTTTAAAAAAAAAAGATAAAAACCACCCCTGCTTGCATCGGCCCTTCTGGCATTTGCCAGAAGGGCCAGATGGCCAGTCCGGCCCTGAGTGTACTGTTTGTGCCGTGTACGGCGCTGCGGAAACCTTGTGCCGCCTAACAAATAAATGAGGGGGAATGGGGGGGGGCAAGCAGCAAAATGTGTTTCCTGAAGGGTGACAATGTCTGCCTTGGATTGTGGAAGGAGGTTAGAGCCATTATGCGTTCCTTCTGAGAATTTGAACCCCTAGCATTTATAGATAGGATCTTAAACATAACCTAGGGGTGAGGACATATAGTAACGCAGGCATTGTAATACTTGACCGGGACCAAAGGAGAGGACACTACTCCAGCAGTCAGAACTGTGAGACTGACAGGGTCTGATGTATTCAATGTAAAAGGGAGGGGGAGTAAAAGTAACCCTCTGGGAAAGGGGAACTGAAAAACCCTATATATAGGGCTAGAGCTTTTGCCGGAAGGGCAGAGAACTGGCAAAACACTTATAATGGGGCTCATGGCTTGGACCATAGAGTGTCATCACCGACATACAGATGAACATTTACACAATGAGAAAAACAGAAAATTAGAACATTGAACCCACCAATAGATTAGTAGTGCTACACTAAATATGAACTCTAGTCTAAGAACCTAATGGATTTTTATATTATTGGGTATTATAATTTGTAATTGTTTATAGTTTTTATGTGTATATGTTATTAAACTCTACTATAATTAATACATCTGGTGAGCTGTGAGCTACCGTTATTTATATATATGTTTTTACTTTTATTATATTGCATGATTGTATGATGCATGATTGACTACTCAGGTCTTTAGTGCTGTTATCAAACAAGTTTGAGTATATTTTTCTTTCTATCCATGTATTAGGGAGGGTTTGTAATCTCTCTGTTTCAGCTGCTTGACTTTGTTTTCTATATATTGAATCATTCATCAGAATATTTGGGCACCATTATCAATGGTTCATGTTTTCCTTTTGAAGAAAGGAAGCTGAGGAGGTGGTTTAGAAGGTTAGATCTTTTTAGGACCCATAGTTCATCCTGCAGCCTAGTAGGCTAAATAAAACTAGAATCTTTGAAAGGGCTGGTGTGTCTGGGTCAGTACCAGCAGGGCATGGAGAGCGTCATTCTGGACATAGGAGTGTAGTAAAAATTGGGTATGTCACGTCTGAGCTGAGTACGATTGGTGTATGCAGGTGGCAGCCAAAACTCCATCCTAAATTAGTAACATTTCCAAATGAACACTGGGTTGGAGCTACAGCATCACAGCCGTGTATTTGTACAACTCCCCAGGTGTTGCCGACCAGGCACAGATGTGATTGTGAGCACCTAGTACCAGTAAATCAATATGTTGGCCCCATAAAGTCAGCTATACAATTTGTGTGTACTGGAAAAGATGATAAAGGGAGTATAACAAGCCCTCCTCAGAACACAACACTCAGGATGGGCAACTGTGAAGCAAATGGTTGGGTACGTTATGTAGTTCAAAGCGGTTCCCAATCCAGAATAGAGGAGATTGGAAGGTTGCGTACCTGTATCCCTCGGTCTTCTGACTTATGTAAGCTGGTAGTGCAGACAACACCATCTCAAGCTGTGATATAGGAGAGGAGGCTTTCCCAGGGGCAGCTGCAGGGAGCCGACACTAGACCATGTAAGGCATCCAGGCACTTCCCGGCCGTCTCAGCATATATAATTTTTCTCAAACAAAAAAAGACCACCATCTCGAAATAGATTTTTAGTGTATTCTATTAACAGCTTATTTCTGTCCCTAGAGAATCCTACTCCTCTCAACTACCATTGACCTGGAGGTTAGTAATGCTTTATAGTGGGTGCACGGAGCTGATCTGAATATTGGGGGCTTAGAAGATGTATTATGGGGACATTGTAGCCTTACTCAAAATCCACTTTTTATTTAATTACGTGAACACTTGATAAAGATTATATTGGGGTCATCTATATAGTTAACAGAGCATTGTATAATATCACAGTAGCGCATGTTGGAAGTTATGAAAAAGCATCACTTCTAGAGAGAATGTCCCAAGTACAGGTCTAGGCCTATAGGTTAAAGTATTGCATTTAATTGGTGCATAGTGCTTGCACTTCTTTTACAGCTTGATTCAGTAAAAATTGACACATGTAACAAAAAAATATCCTCTCACGCTCTTTCTGATTTTCTGCTAAAAGGATGCTTGGTTTAGAATCATAATTGATTTGAGGCAGAACCAAGCAGCATTTTAGTAGAAAAACAGAAATATTTTTTTTAATTGAAGGAATGGGACTTTTATGCAATGTTTACACTTTGCACAGTCTAATTCTAACAATCTAATAACTTCTAATTTGTGGAGGCGTCTCCTTGGTGCGGAAAGTACACTGGAAGCATTAGTGTGAAATCAAAGAGGTTTGCTGTGCGCTTTGATTACACTTCATAAATGAGGTCCACAGTGGTTATAATTTACATACAGTGAGATTTCATACAAATAAAAGTAGAAGAAAATAAATCCAAGAATGTCTAACTTCATGTGATTTCTATTATAAAAATTCCTTAAGGAGAAGGGAAAGTAATGCTCTTAATAATTCAGGTTTGACACAAATGAACCGCCAGGTGAATGTAGAATGTGCAGATGGAAGCAGAACACAAAAAATCTATTTTTTTAAAGAGATTTAATGTGTGTTGAAGTAAGTAGAGGTTAATAGGTTGAATTGAAAATGTCACCACTATTGGAAGCATCAGATGTGTTTTAAAATAGTTTTTGTTTTCAGAGAGCATTTAGTTCATCCAATTTTCTACACACTCCCAAAAACACACAAAAGGTTTGAGGTCCCTTCAATTCCCAAATCCCTTTAACCTGGGTAGGTCCATGTTTTATTGAATTGGGTTCCTTTTCTCCTATCTTTGGTTACATCACTTCTTCACACATACTGAACTTCACCCATGTTCTACAGATCTTGAGTATGGTCACTTGGACATAACTTTATAGATGAGTTACTATGGATGTTGCCTCATCTATTCCTGCAGTTTATAAGAACTTTTTTTGGTCAATTATTCTGACCTACCAATGTAATTTTTTTAATTACAGCTACACACGTTTTGCTTACACATAATTCCTTTTGTTTTGATTGAGCTTTTATCTCATGCGGTGTGGATTGGCAATGGTGCTAAATGTATGCCTTCTTATGCTAACCTTTATATGGGTTGATGGGAATCATACCACTTCAAAGGAGGAGAATGTTTGTTCCCAATTGTAAAGCTCTACGGAATTTGTTGGCGCTATATAAATAAATGTTGATGATGATGATGATCCTGCGCCCTCTTTGAAAAGTTTAGTGGATTCTTGCACTGGTGCATTCAGGCGGGAACAGGTTGCAGGGGGATTGCGCATGACTTCCTGGTTATCGGCCCGCCTAACTTGCCCACATGCCAGAATGCTTTGTTCACCATTCAAGCTTTGCTTGCCGTGCTAGGTGTCCCCATAGCTGTGGGTAAAACGGAAGGTCCTACTGTTCGGTTATCATTCTTGGGCATAGAGATTCTGCGGCTGGGTACTGTAGACTTCCGGCGGACAAAGTTCTTAAACTTTCGGACGCAATAGCAGTTACGGTAGGATCCACTTCATCCTCATTGCAGCGGGTGCAGTCTTTATTGGGTTTTGTTCAATTTTGTCTGCCGTGTATTTCCTACGGGGTAATAGCAGAGAGCCATGGCTGGTAGGAATAGACCGCATACGGCTATTCGCTTATCCCGACAGATCAGGGAGTAATTACAAAGTTGGCTCATCTTCCTACAGGACTTTAACGGCAGAAGAATTTGGCCTACCCCACTCATTGAGTATTTTAAGATTAACTTGTTCACCGATGCTTCAGGCGCGCACAGTTTTGGAGCGTATCTTGACGGCCACTGGTGCGCCGAGCATTGGCTGGAGAGCTGACATCAGGCAGGCATCCCTAAAGATATTATGGCCCCCACGGTGGGCTGGTATTTCATTCATGTCCCACTTGCATGGTTACCTTGATGTCACGAAAGGCTTTATGATTTTCAAGGCCCTTAAAGGAGGGGCCAAAGTGTGACCCACGCCAGCAGACTCCTGTCTCCCGATCATGGTACCAATACTCACTAAGCTATTAGAGAACCTTAGTCAAGTCACTTCAGATGGATAGGAGATGTTCTTGTTCCGCACAGCATTTGCTCTGGCGTTTGTTGGTGCTTTAGGTGTGTCGGAGTTAGTAACTAGGTCCAGAGTGCATACTGATTCGGGTTTACGGGCATGACATATTATCTCGCGGGATGGCATCCTATCTTATAGACTAAGTAGACCTAGAATGGACCAGTATGGTAAGGGGGACTGGGTCCACATACCTCCACATCACAACAAGGGGATTTGCCCGGTGACCCTTACTGCACAATTTAGCTTAATGAGACCGGACGTCTCTCACTTGCTTGTTCACCAGAATGGTCTTCCACTGACGAGGTACCAGTTTGCAGCCATATTAAAGCAGTACCTACATTTTCTCGGTCTAGACAGCTTACTGTACAGCATCCAATAATTTAGGATTGGGGTGGCTACATCCGCAGCCATGACCGGAGCATCCACAGATTCCATCAAGGCATTGGGCCGCTGGAAGTCTACCACCTACAAGTCATACAGTAGGACCAATTGTTGTGCGTGATAATTGCTATTGTGAATTTATTGATGATGTTTTCTCTGACATGTTTTTTCTCCTTGTTTTCAATTTCTTATTGCTGCCCTTCTTCTCCCCCCAGCCCTCCCCACTTCATCCCTCTCATTTCTCTCCGCCTGGGCTACCCAGGGCTTCTTTGCGCGTCGCTTTTACACGAGGGTGCAAAGGGATTTTCTCCCGTTGTTTCCCTGGTGTAAGTTCTGATTAGTGGTGAGCTTCCAGGGTTATCTTCAGGTTTTTTACTTTTGCCTGGGTGGCCTGCCCCTTCAATTCCACCCTCCCCCTTGTTCTTTCTTCCATGCCTTCTCCTTCCTATCCTTTGTGGCACATCTTTCAACAGTCCCTCTGCTCTGTCTTTTTGATGATCGGTGTCCCGCTCTATTTCTACCTGCAGGTGATTGTACAACATCTAGACAGGTATGGAGATTGGAGCATTCCTACGTTTTTTGGGCAGCCGGCCACGCTAGGGCCAAAGCAGTTTTTTAATTTTCCGGTAGCGTAGACATTTTATGGCTTGGTAGACGGAGCTTGTGCTGGCCCGACCTCCTGCCTTGGTTATCACACCCAATTGAGCGGCATGGCAAGCCCAATATCCTAATAATTCACGCAAGGGGGAATGATTTAGGGAAATGAAAATCCCTTGACCTAATAGTTCAGATTAGGGAGGATTTACACTAGATTTATTTCAGTTGGCCAACCATTACTAGCAGCTGGTCTGCCTTAATTCCCTGATTAGTATTGAGAACAGCTATCCCTCTTAAGGCCATGTCTACAATGGCGAGGAAGCTTAATAGAGCCATTAGGAAGTTTACCAGGTCATTAGTGGGTTTCGTGATAGATCACCTGGGGATAGGGACAGGGTCACCTCACCTATTTAGACGGGATGGAGTTCACCTGACGGAAGAAGGTATGGGTCTCTTTGTTGGCAGGATTCTCAATGGAGTGGTTTGTGCTTTTAGTTAGATGATGGCGGGCTGCAGTGTCTGTGAGGCGCAGCGTGGTAGGAAGGCACTGCAGTCAGTGGCTGATTATTAAGGCACTAGTGTTGTTTGGCCGCAGGTCACTGTCCCCTTTGAGGCAGCAGTAACTCTTTGGTCCTTCGGTGAGGCGGTTCCCTTGTTCGGCTCCGTGAGGGGGGGCAAGCATGAGTTGAGAGGGGGTACAACCACTCTGACGCCATGTTGGCACATGCCAGATATTTAGGGATGGAGATCCCCTGTTAAGTGGATGCACGGCGGTTTCGCCAATCTTTCCACGTTTGCTTGTTGTCATCAGCGTGGTAGCTGTCCTGCAGTGCTCATTCTCTGCCACCAAAAAGTAATTTAAGTTAATAAACTGTGACCTTCATTTTTAGTCAGCTTACATATGTCTCAGTGTCTTTATTTTAGTTAAGTTAATTAAAGGTGTTGTGAAGGGGAAGAGGGACATACACAGTGAGCTATTTATATACAACTATACCTGTCCGTGTAATTCTGCATTAAAATTTTGACACTATGTTGTCTTATTTTACAGAATCTGGGTTCTCCTGCACATGAAAATAACTATGGAACAAATTGTGCCATTTTCTACATGTGTTACACAAATAGACTATTAATTACACATTGCAGTCTTTATACCACTCCCATCTATAATACCACCCTGAATTATTACCAGTTATATTCTGTGTCAGAAGTGCATTAAATGTATTATTGTGCTCAGAAGTGCATTACATGTATTAATGTCATTATATGCCACACTCTTTATAATTTTACCCTCAGTAGAATGGCACTTTATATTTAAAATTCTCACAGACCTACATCAGCAGGGAAATACAATGATTTTGCCATTGAGGTTTCCTTATGCTTAGATGTATTTTGCATTCACTAACAGTTATGTATTCCATCAAAGAACACTTACACAATGAGTCATGTGGCAAAAACGATCTCTATATTGAAAATATATTCATAGAGAGGCCGATCGTCCAAGGGCAAAATGTGCCTTTTATCTTTACCGTAACACATTTAAAATATAAAATGAATATGTTTTGGTTTTCTCTGAAGAATGTAGTTAATCGGTTTTTAATTCGCTGAGTACACATAGTAAGAATATTGCAAAATAATACTAAAAAGGTATACAGGGCAGTCATTTGAAACATGTGAAATACATGAGTCCAGATTTAAATGCTTAAATGTATAGGCAAGAACAGGTTCCCGTAATACCCCACCAGACCAGGCTTACTGATTCAATCTGCACACTTGCTGGCATTGTGGTGCCTTTTGCAGGTCAGTGTGATTTTTGTAGGTACTTCCAGAGCAGGTCGTATAATCTTTGTTGTATATACTGTGCTGAGTGGTTAGAAAGTACATATAAAAGGTTATTTAGGAGTGGTTTAAAATCCAACTTTCTTGTCGCATTTTACCCTCGTAAGTAGTGAGGTGAGTGCATATGATTTTAACTGTATTTAAGTGATGTTTGAAGCATAGCTATGAGTGTAGGTATATGCAAAAAATGAGGACCCTTGATGCTGTGTTGTAAGCATAAATGTTTTCATAGAAATGTCATCGAACATCTCATATTTGTAGTTTGCTAGATATATTCAGGTTTGCACTGGTAAGGACCAGCACCAATACATACATTTGAGGTTGATCCTATTTCCTCTTTACAATGTTAAACTTTTTTTTAATTACTATTAATTCTGTAAAATAAAGTGTAGTATAAAAAAGTAATCCACAAGTGGTGTGTGGTATTTTGACAGGGTGTCATCACTGACTTGTCCATGTTTGTAATGCTTGAATGCAAGGCTCAATTCTACATACGGTATTTGTAGATACAAATATGCATTGTTGTCAGCAATATATTTACAATAAATAGGCTGACTAGGGTACAAGGCTTTTGGAGATGCAACATTTTTGGGGGAGCAAAATTGTGAAATTAGAATAGTAGTTATCCAAAATAAAAAAAAATGCAAGAAAAATGTAAGGTTTTAATCTTGACACATTTCATTGGTAAAGTCTGAAGACAATGAGTTGTCATAACAATGAGTTATGAGACCAGGATGGTGACAGATACGGCTCCCTCCACCTTCATCTTCAGTAGCACTCGTTCATGCCTCCATTCTGCTGTAAAGTTCTGATTTTAATGAGAACTAACTGAGTGACATAGATTGCTGTGATCCTTTTAAAAAACCAAGTGGAGTTTAGAAAACATAGGCACATAAACATAATACCTCATATTAGACTGCCATGAAAGGTGAGGGGCCGCTACAAGTGTATTAGTGTATTCGCCACGAGACTCCTGAATTTCTAGTTATAGAGTAGGCCCTCATTCTGGATCCTGAACCACTTACTTTGGAAGAGAACGGGATGGGCCTTGGTGACGCGATTCAATGCAAATCTCATCATCATGACCCCCTTCCCCGCTGCACGATGATGTGACTCATGATGATGTGTACCGCCCGAATTTGTCTCTTGGGTCTCGCCCCCAGATTTTCAAAATGAGGCAAGTATGAATAATAACCAGCAAATATTCGAAAACATGGCATTGACTGTGGTACAATGGGGAAACTAATTTAATAAGGAAGTATTCCAGAAGGCATCTTTTTACATTGAAAAAGCTTGTATTGCATTATGCTATGTTTTGGTCTATAAAATTATATCACTCTACTTAAATGTAGCCTGGAGTGTTGCAGTCGGGAGTGTAACTTAAAAATGTCCTAAGGAATCTATATCATTGTATGGCTACCAAACTCTTATCAGGCTGGTTATGTCACCCTCTTCTCTGCCGCCCACTAACCTAGAACTATGTGAAATATGGGGTCAATTTATTAAAGTAGTGTGTTTTAAGCAATATGCATCACTGCAAATTGATACTCAATGAGTCCTGCCAAAGAAATGCCTGTTTTATGAAGCATAACGCTGCCAGTGAATACCAATCTGAGCTGTACATGTGCGGCTAAAGTCGATGTAAGCATTTACTGTCTGAGCTGCTAGGAATACACAGTGGAGCTGCAGGATGACCCTGGAGGTCACTACTAAAGGTAAGTGACAAGCTATATGAATTGACCTTCAATGAGACCCATGGCGGAGCATGGGAGAAGGCTACAATGAGACCTATAAGGGAGGAGGGAAGAGTACAATGAGACCTATGGGGGAGGAGGGGAGGCTACAATAATAAATATGGGGGAGGAGGCAGGTTGCAATGAAACCTATGGGAGAGGAAGGGAGGTTACAATGAGACCTATGGTGGAGAAGGGGAGGCTACAAAGAGACCTATGGGGGAGGGAGAGGGTTGCAATGAAACCTACAAGACAAGTGGGGAGGCTCCAATGAGAACTATGGGGGAGGAGAGGGGCTGCAATGTGACTTATGGGGGAGGAGGGGATGCTACAATGAGACCTATAAGAGAGAAGGGGAGGCTACAATGAGAGCTATGGGGGAGGGTGGGGTGCTGCAATGAGACCTATTGGGGAAGGGGACCTGCAAGGGTAAGAATTTGCACCAGCTATAGAATTGGGGCAGCAATGAGAGAGGCACAGAGGGGACTGCAATGAGAGCCACATGGATGGGGCTGCAATGAGAGAGGCATGGAAGGGGAATGAGAGATATGAGGGTAACAATAACATAGTTTTTCTCTCTTGTTGTTAGGAACCCCTCCAGCCGGCACAACACAACCCGGAGTCTACTCTGCCAGTCAGGTGTTCACTGGAGCCCCTGATGGTGGGGACAGACTGGGCCGCAGACTGACAGAGGGTCGTGAAGTGTGTACCGGCTGGGGAGAACCCAGGCAAGAAGAGTCAGGTCCACGCAGAGGTCAAAGGCCGGCAGCAGGTAACAGTAATGATGAACAAGCTGAGGTCAGAGGTCACAGGCAAAGTAGCAGAACGGGTAAACAAGCCAAGGATCAGGGTCACAGGAAACACAAGCGAAGTCCAATACGAAGCCAAGGGTCATACACGGGAAGTCAAACGTAGATACAGGATACAGGGACTGGAACAAGCAGGTCAGCAGACTGGAGCACAGAAGCTATAACCGGCAATGAGGCAGCAGACCTCATTGCCTTAAGTACAGACACAGACCAATCAGCAGTTGAACACACTCCTGCAGGCTAATTTACTAGTATCCAGCAGGGCCAATCAGGGCTTGCCCCTGACCTACACAGTTGCAGGCTAATGCCTGTTAATAAGCCTAATCAGCCCACAGGCTGCCTGCTATGCGCATGCGCCCGGCTACCAGCACCGCCGGGACGCAGCGCTAGTGTACTAGCGTCTGGCCGTTGCCCTGGTAACGGCCGGACAGGAAGAGGAAATGACGTCCCGGTCGTCAAGGTGACGGCCGGGACGCTGGGGCGCATGAGAAGCGAGCCGCGGCGGCTGTGAGTACCGCCGCGGCTCGTGACACTTGTGACTGATGACACTTAATTTTAGACAATAGCCCCCCACACACACACCCCTGTCCTAAGTACCCTGAGGCCCCCCAAAGCCTTAATCCAGCTCTGGAGTATCCAAGCACCAGGGACAAACCCATGCCAAACCTCCTGGGGCTCATCATGTTAATGATACCTGGGACAATTTCTAGATACAGCACTCTCAAAGACCCACACCTGTGGGATGCCAGCCTGGCAGGTGGGCGTTGATATGGACTTGACTACCTTGGGGTTACAGCTTTGGTGGTCTGGGAACCGATTTATGTGCAGTGATATCGGAAAAGGCTCTATAGTCTCAACGAAGCTAGGACCGTTCCTTGCAGGATAGGAGTGAAGACGTTCCTGATCTGATGAAAGGGAGTCCTGGGTACCGGAGTGTCTTGTAGGATCAGATTTGTTGCGTACACTGAGTGATAGTGGCTATTGTTAATTATTCTAGTATTGTTAACTGTATTATTTTATTAACTATAGCCAGGGTATTTGATTTTATCCAGATGATTTCTGTCTAAGTGAACTTCCATAACATAACACTACACCAGTGTCTTTAAAACATGAAATACATTCTGGACGATAGTGCAACATGAATTGTCAATGCTAAGTGAACTGTGAGTTAATGATGTGCAGGTATTTACTGCATTTCATTCACACTTTTATTCCTGCCTACATACTTGTCTACATGTAAGCAATGAGATCGGATTTTGTTGCAAAGCTATCCATTTTGGATATGGCTCCACATTATAATGAATTCAGTCTTACAGATCTGGTTGCTGAGATTCTTCTGAGGGGCCCCTTTGAAAAAGGAAATATCTAATCTCCTTAAACATTGACACAAGCTGATTGCTTTCATATTTCATCTTCAATGATTGTTTTTGCTCATGGTACAGCCCAACTATAGATATTTCTTGAAAGCAAACTTAAAGAGGACCTATTGGGAAATAGCATATGGTTTTATTTTATACAAGATAAGAAAATTCAGCACAATAATACTTTCTATAGTCTTTAAACTGGGATGTTGCATATTTGCATATTGACTTACAATAAAATATAATATACCGGGGGGTATATTTGCTAAACTGCGGGTTTGAAAAAGTGGAGATGTTGCCTATAGCAACCAAGCAGATTCTAGCTGTCATTTTGTAGAATGCACTAAATAAATAAAAGCTAGAATCTGATTGGTTGCTATAGGCAACATCTCCACTTTTCCAAACACGCAGTTTATTAAATCTAGCCCTTAGTGTAGAAATGAGAATGGCTGGAACAACTTTGTGTAACCTAATTCTGGTTTGTGTATTTTACAGAATCAAGGCTTTGGTTGAATAATAAGTCTTATTATTTATTTTCAAAGCTAGACTGACAACTGCATTTCTGTTTGATTGTAAGTATAATATTACACGGAAGAACTTGAAAAGAATTTTCATGCTATATTTTAATTAGAACGTAATGTAATTATACAGAAATGCTAAGATGATTCATAGAGTATATCTAACCCCAAGTAAGTTACATAAAATGTGCCCCACATATTCCAAACATTGTTGGGAGAATATGTGGCAGGGAAGGAAATTTGCTCCACATATTCTGGAACTGCCCAGTAATATAACCCTTATGGACACAGACTTCTATCCTGACAATAAGTAACTGGGGCTAATATTACATTGACTCCACAATTAGCACTATTACATCGCTTCCCTCCAAAGTCTTCATCATAAGACAAATACAGTATGTGGTTGGACATACAGTTATAGTCACAAGAGTACTAATAGCTAAACTCTGGGCTCACACAGGGCCATCTTTTCCATTGGGCACGATGGGCAGCTGCCCGGGGGCCCCACGGGCAAGGGGGCCCCATAGGCACGGCTCTTAATGAGAATAAATAATCCTTCAAAAGAAAAAACCTGCAAAAAAAACCTTAAAGGGTCACTGAGCAAGTACATCTATCTATCTCTATCTCTATATATCTATATCTGTATCTCTATACATATATATATATATATATATATATATATATATATATATATAGGGGCCCCGGTGCACTGCTTTGCCCGGGGGCCCATAATGTAGTTAAGATGGCCCTGGGCTCACAACATCCTTATATAACCAAACTTATAGCAAAAGTACAAAGTAGTTCTGAAGTAGACATCACTGAGTGTAAGTACTCTGCCTTCTTCACCTGGCTAAGTGGCATATCTTCAGTATGGAAAAAGAGGATGAATTCCATTAGGTACAGAGTCTGTATATATCTATGCAAATTCAGAATTGTTTGTTGCATAAGAACAAATATTACATAAAGGGATATTGTTAATGCTGGTGTCCAAATACGTTTTCAGTCTGCTACATACCCACTCGGCTTGTTTATCCTTGTATTCCCCAACTTTTTATTTTTTGTACCCCACACAAACTCAACAAAAACGAAGTAAGTTAAAAGAATTATAATTGAACAAGAGTATATGTTTGCTTCATAAATGATGCCTTGCACAATGAAATATTTCCCTATATGTTATTCATATGTGGCTATACCCATAAAATTGTTTCTTATTTTATAATGCTAATGTCAAGATTATATTAATACAATGAGACCAGAAAATAAATGTTATGTCACACAGTAGTGCACATTGTTCAAATTATACCACATAGTAGTACCCCTATTTCATTCTGCGCCACAATAGTGCCCCCCAAATCATATTATACCACACAGTAGTGCACCCAATTTGCATTATGTCACATAGTGGAGCCCACAGTTCATATTATGCCCCATAGTAGAGCTCCCTGGTCATATTATGCCATATAGTATTGCTCCCAATTCGTATTATGCCACACAGTATTGCCCCCAATTTTTATTATGCCACAGTAGTGCCACCAGTTTGTATTATGTCACATAGTATTGCCCCCAGTTCATATTATGCCACATAGTATTGCCCCCAGTTCCTATTATGACACAGTAGTGCTCCCAGTTTGTAATATGCCACAGTAATGTCCCTAGTTGATATTGTTTCACAGTATTGTACCCACTTCATAATGTACCACACATAAGTACACCAAATCACATTGTGACAAACATAAGTGACCCCAGTTCACACTGTGCCACATATAAGTGCCCCAAGTTCATTTAGTGCCACAGTATTGCCCCAAGTTCACACTGTGCCACACATTAATGCCCCCAATTCACATTATGAAACATTTGTCAGCTCTGTGTGCAACTCACCTCTTGTCAACACACACATCTTCAGTTTCGCAATGGCACCTGGGAGGAGCTGCTGCATGCACAGCAGTTCCTTTTCGGCGATCTTCAGCTGTAGTGAAAGATACTCCAGCATGCCAGACAAAACAACACTGAGTGCCATGTCTGGCACGCGTGGCAGGGGTTTGCCAACCTCTGCTCTAGACAGTGCTAACATATCCCAAAGCTAAAGTGAGTGCATGTTTGATTGACCATGACAGTATTTCTCCTGCAGTCCTGCATTAAACAAATGCTTACAATTCTAGAGTGAAAATCATTGTTACTAAACCTGGCCCCAAACATAAAGTAAAATATGAGAGCTGAGACTAGAACATATTTCTTTTCTTTTAATACTGTATGGAGCTGTGCCCATTGTACATTTAATACTGTATACCTAAACATGCATACACAAGCTGTATATCTCCAGTAACTGTCACAAAAACCTTTACCAGGCACTGACCATGTGAATTCTTTGCTTTGAGTAGCTACACATTGTTAACAGACAGTTCACGCATAGTCATAAGCTGTACTGATCAGAAAACATTGCAACAAACACAGGTACTTAAAACAGCAAGTTAGAGTTAAGATAATACACAATGGGAAAACAAGCTACAAATACATTTAAAAAAAGATGTTTTTTCTGAGTTTTTTTTTCTTTTCTGTGACTAGCACCATCTGTACAGAGAAAGTATGAACATAAATGTTTGGATATTAAAGGTTTAAAAGGCACTTAATCAGTCTCACTGTCTCCCCATCGTACAGTACTTCTGAAGTATTTAGTCCCTCCTGCTTTATCCTCCACTGCTAATAAAGTGGGAGAAAAAAGTTCAATTCTGCTACCAGTCTTTATATACAAAAAATAACCTTTAAAGTTTCTCAAAGTGCTCTCTTCAATTTTCTGCCTATCCTTGTCTTGTTTTTAATTAAGAAACATAGTTTGCAAATGTGCTCATTGAAATCTTCTCTCCCCTTCTTTACACATTCTCTGTCGCATTCCGACATTACACTGTCCATCTATTGTCTTTGTTTCAAAGTCTTTGGGTGTTGTTGGAAGGGTGAAATTAATTATGGAGGTGAGTAAGTCTGTTTCATGGTTATTATGACTATCTTCAGCTCAACCCTCCATATTTACCGACGCCTCGAGGTGATATCAAAACAGGTGATCATCATAAGGTGAGCCTTGCAGAAGTTGACTCTGTTTTCTAAACGTTCCGTCACACATTCCAGTGCTTCCAAGTATTCCAAGGAGTCCACCTCATATGTTTGTTCCAATTCAACTTAACAGAAATGAAACAAGCCATTAAATTAAGAATAACCCTGAAAATGTACATACATTACTCTACTTTCTTGGGCAAATATAAACAATTACAGGTTTGAAAACATAGATAGAAAGAAAATACGGATTGGTGGTCAGTACATGTGTGTGTGTATACATATATATATATATATATATATATATATATACACACACACACATATTGGTCAGAATGCATGTGTTTACGGTGGAGTGTTTCAAATTCAATTCACTTACATTCCCACTACATTTTTCATACCGCCTCTTAGTATAGACGCCAATGTTTATCAGAAAAAAGAGAGACAGACTAAGGTTCACTAACTCTCTGATTTTGTACAGGAGCCACGACTAAGCACACATAGCGAAATGCGCGTCGGCTGGATGCCTCTATTCACCTGCAAATATTGAAGATATACAACCAAGCTCTATTGCTCTTATTAGGTCCCAATCTAGATGGAGCTTATGCTAGGCAGTTAGCAAGACACTATTTATAAATAGAACTGAAAATCACTAATACTAAACTTGCTGGATCAATCCTGCTATATGTCATGTGATACTAACTTTATTACTAACACTTACCAGACGTGGTTTGAGTGGTTATATTATAGACACATTTAGATTTACTCTAGATACTAGCATATTGAATCTATCTCCATAATATCAGGTCAGAGCTATGAGTGCACCCAGCGAATTTTAATAGCACACATTGTTTTAAACTACACATGAGGAATATGTTGTTTTATATTTCGCTTTATTTATTAGTCAATAAAAGTTACGTTTTATCAGTCTCACTGTGTCCTGTATAAAATCTTTTTTCTGATAAACAATATACTTAAATGTCGAGGTCGCACAACATTTTATATTCACAATTAGTGATATCTTTACTTTAGTAATCCTTGGGTTTATTCTCTCCATCATTGATGCGACAGATATAGGCTGTCTTCCCCTTTTCTGCTCCTTTAGTCAAATTTCATATAGATACCGATGTCACAGTTTAACAATAGATTACAATAGATTTCTTACAAAACTGTAATTTAAAGAAGAGACAGTATGGAAAATGTAAGTGAACGGCAATGGTTTTGCTAGCTTTACAATGGAGGCAGACACACATACACACACTGTCAGGTTCAACTTTTAATTATTAATTCCACTTATTTTACAGATGTCCTATCTAAATGTACTGAAACACCAAAAAGACGGATAAATGCAGAATAATGGTTCTTACATTCACTGAGCCATTTATTAGGATCCAGCATCAAGTATTGCTTGGTGATCTCTAACTCCTTCATAAGCCATTCATATTTAGCCTTGACCTCCGCAATCCTCTGCTGGCGGTGGGCCAGGATCTTGAGCTTTGAGCTGAATCTTGTCACCGTCTAATAATGAAATAAGGAGCACATTTGAAAACATTTTTTATTACTAACCAAGTAAGTGATAGATTGGTTTAGTGTGTTTTTTAAGTTTAGTGATACTCAACAAATGTGATTTACATATTTTTGCTAGTAACAGGGCAAGAAATAAAACCGTTTGTACATTTTGTAGCCAGAGAAACACAAATAGGTATAAGGTAAAATGAAACTATAGGTAAAAGTGGTGACGCTCGAGCCAAACATGGCAGTTGACCCAAGGGTCAAGTGCCAATCAAACAAGATCTTGCTTTTTGACTTGCCCGGTTGAGAGTCCAGATACCTTCATAGCAACCTGTTAGTGCAGTCAAACAATTACTGTGCACACATGACCATAGCGGTCATCTTCCAACTGCTACTTCAACCAGGCCATTAATGACCGTCCATTGAAAGAACTTAAATGATTGACATTGTATTTGCATTTCCTATGAAGCAACTGTTCTATTATAAGACATTTTCTGCTAGAGGACGATTGATGAGGCTGGCTACAATGTCCCTCAATGTGATTGCTGGCAGTAAGTCTAATGTGTATGTAAATCCCGATATACCCCTCTATGAGCTCAGCTTAATCTAAAATATCTTCAGTTGTGATAAACTCTTAAATCTTTTACCTAAGCAGTTGTCAACCATGTCAGCAGTTCTTTTATAAAAGAAAACGTATAATTTAGGTTTAGTGATCCGTTAATATTTGGGAAATGCAAAAAACGTATTTTTTTAGTATTCTTCCAACACGTCTCTTGTCATTACTGTGGTTTATTGAGTTTCCACTGACACAATATCCAATAATGAAGCCATATACCTTGCCATCTTCACTTCGGCGGCGCTGAAGCCTCTCCACATCATCGATCTCATAAACTTTAATTTCAAATGGTTCTCCTAGGGCTCGCTGTCCATTACGTAGAGGTCCGTCTACCCAGCGTACTCCAGGGCTGTTGGCTGGCTTTCTTACAGGAGAAGTTGCATCAAGTGATAAAGTTGGCATAAGTCTGCGTCTTTGTGATCCTGTTACACAGAGAGATCCAGTCACTACTTATACAAATCCTTCACTGTACATTGTTCACCGTGATTGTTCTCCATAATTTATCATTTAATTTATATGCCAAGAAAATTGTGCATTGAAAAAAAATGAATCAATAAAAAGATAACCAAGCACAATTTTCTAAAGGTAAATTATATTTTATAGTGATTCATATCCTGTGTAGAGAAGAACCCTGAAAGGTCATAGACATACAATGTTAATAAACAGGGCATGACCTGTCTGCTTCCCAGTAGCACAAAACACACATACTTTATTAGAATGAACAAATACCTTGTGAATTATACAAGACACATGCACTTTTATTCCACAGTATGATTTACTTTAATACTAAACCGTCACACCAACATTCATACCATCTCTAATTGTCACTTACTAAAATATCTACATGATACATCATGTGATCGGTACCCAACTCAGCTCTCTACACACAAATATATAAATTACTTATTGCCAAGGAATATACTACATGTGTTTAATTACTATCAACTGGTTAAATTTGTGTAAAATCCATCAACCAAATAAATCAATGAAAATAGCTTCCAACAATGCTCATTAAATTACATTTACATTCACCTATTATTGTTAAAATGTTTTCCATATATGTGGGAATGTTGCATTCTGCAGGCTATATTTCAATCAACATTACCTTCATTTATTTACAAACTAATGTCTATTTCATTCACTCGGGCCAATTATATTTGGCCAAGTTTTTCTAGGAATAACGCGGCCTGCGCACCATTACCGTTATAAAGCTAAAAGTGCACAGTATTACTGTTAGTACGGTAATTTTAATGTTGACTTTTGCTTGCACCTCTCGGGGCCGTGAGTAAAAATCCGGGTTAAAATTACCGTATTAAAGGTAATACTACAAACACCGCGTTAATCCTTGACTAAAGTGGCCAAATTGAATCTGCCCCAATGAATTTTAAATCAGGTCAATCAATTATTAATGAACCCAAAACAGTTTTAATAGATTATATTTATGCATTTTTTTATTTTAGCTACCGACAGGACTAGCAAATTAGCACACAGATGGAGCACGCTTTTTGAAAATTGTCACTGTATAGTTTTGTAAGGTTTTAGAAAGCAAGAGAGGGTTCATTATTTTAGCACATCTAGCCACAATTTCTGCTCTTTCCTTGGTGACTGTACTGGCAGACAGGGCCTGATTAAGAGTTCCGGCCGCCCTAGGCTATTTCAGCTGTAGCGCCCCCCCCCTATCCAGCCACCTCACCTGCCACCTTTATCCTGCTCACCTGCCCATCTGCTGCCCCTCCCCCCCGAGACATTAGAATGGACTTACCTGCTGTGAAGTCCTCTCTTCAGCGCTGTGTATGACAGGCAGTCTGGCAGCGATCGCTGCTAGCCGCCTGTCAGTGTGGCCGCGGGCGCTTCTTACTCTGGTCACGTGAGATGTGGAAGTCCTGATCTCACGTGACCAGAGTAAGAAGCGCCTGCGGCCACACTGTACCGTGTGATAGTGACAGTCGGGACCGCTCCTTTAGACCAGGGGCGGTCCCGATGAATCCGGCTGCCACATTTAGAAAAAAAACAAACAAAAAAAAACATCTTGGCGTCGCTGCGCCCCCCCCTGGCTCCAGCGCCCCAGGCTGCAGCCTGGTCAGCCTATTGGCTGATCAGGCACTGCTGGCAGACGATCCTGGACAAGATTAAATCTATAGATTTTACTAGAGGATGACACTGAATATAAGAAATTAATCATAAAGAAATGAACAGGACTCACCAAATCAAATCTAGGAATACTTTGTGTTATTTATTGTTAAGCAGAGATTTGATAAAAATAATCTACACGACTAAATCCTACCAATAACATTTCTGTAAGAGAACTGAAGAAATCGAGAAGCAACAAGATAAAGCACACTAACATGTGTAAAACCCTCTTCTTGTGGTTTCACTAAATGGGAAGGCGCCTTGAATATGTTTTTATGACACCATGACTGACACGATCAACATTACTCAGCTGAAAGATCGCAGCAGTTCCTCATTTGTGAATTCCTCTTTGATTCCTCTCATCACTCCCTGGTGTTTGTGGTTTACATGACAAACAATTGATAAGCTTAGCTGGAGAGCCACAGGTAACAATGAAATAGTGTTTGTTATATTGCCACACAACAGGATAGAACTTGTCTTTCCACAGAGAACAGAAACATGAGCTACCATTGACTGTTACACGTAGGAGGCCCAACATAAATTACCAGGTGTGCTTTAAAGCTTTTGAATACTGATATTATTTAGACTGATTTGATGACAATTGAAGTCGTATAGAGCTGCAAACTATGTTGCCAATAAACTGTAGTGACAAAATAGTTTGCACACAAAATATAGTGAGTAAATGGTTATTTGAATAGATTATAATTGTGTGAGCAGTGTTCTTAACATGAATGCAATCCTGCACACATGAAACAATATGTACAATGATACAAAGGTTTCTAGAAATATGTTTAGGAAAAGTAAGAAGCATTAAAATGTTGCATATTCAGATGTTTAAACCAATAAGACATGGGAGTAAATCTATCAAGCTGAGAGTTTTCTGGCGGGTTTGAAAAACCAATCAGATTCTAGCTATCATTTATTTAGCACATTCTACAAAATGATAGCTAGAATCTGATTGGTTGCTATAGGCAACATCTCCACTTTTCAAACCCGCTGGCAAACTCTCAGCTTGATACATTTACCCCATAGTGTAAATTCAAGAACTGCACAAATGTTAATGCTGAGTTGCCAGTATAATTAGACAGCATTGTTTATAATTTCATAACATTTAAAATTTGTGATTATTCTTCCAATCTACTCTATTGTGCTGCACTTTATATCAACGACACAAAGTAAATATATATATATAGCACAGTAGCCTGGAACATACAGTACATTATAGCAGAAAGTGAGAGTTCTTTTTGTGTTAGAGTTTACAATCTAAACTATATTGGCTAGAGTTAAGAAAACCCTCATAGAAATGTGATTACATCTTGATTTCCCCCATTTTAAATGGTAATTACTTCAGACTAAAAACAGGTAGACATAACATATTATTTATGAATAATCTGCATATTATATATTTATATTGAAAATATGTTTATGTATATAAAGCTTTTAGGTGTGAACTAGATGGAACACTGACACTACAAAAGCATGATCTTTCATTACCAGTATTAGTTCTGTAAGAAGCTGTCTATGCACAGGATGAAATGTCATCACCTCCATCAATCCAAGGTAGCCCGTTAACTCTGTTATGTAAAGCAATTAAGTGAACAGGAGAAGTATGCAGGAAGTGTGAAAGAATCCTAAGCACAAATTCAGACTAAAGAAACAATTTGATCTTTCAATAGCAGTGTCATTGTGCTGCTAGGAGACACACTGCCAACTTATATGGGTTAGGGAAAACAGTTTATGAGTTTACGGGAATGATCTGGTGTCTAATGAAAATGTCTTGTTCCTTACTTCAACTTGCTGGTATGTTTTTCCCCAAACCAAAGACTAATGATTATCATCAGCAATAAAATAAAATCCCCTACGGATCAAGCTGCGGCAGGTCAAGCGTGCACACTGCACACGTCTGCACTCAACATGACCTCAACAATTTATTAAAATAGTCCTATCAATAATGGTATAGCGTCAGCTTTTCATTTATATCACCAATTCAATTACAGCAACTGCTAATGACAGAGATTTAAGCATTCACACAACTTCTGCACTTAAACATTGACCTAAAAACTAGAATCTGGATAAGTGGTTTGAGAAATTTTTATAAGCTTGCTGCTGTCTAATATATTCAAGAGTGATATCATGGTGCACACATACATCACTGATATTAGCTGCAGAAGACATTACAAGATTTGAGCACTGATGAACACTGCATAATAATATATGTAGAGAAATTGTATTTGGAATATGGAATTTGTAAAACCAGTTAGTAATAGAAAATGTATGCTTTAAAGGGAATTTGTGTGGACTCAATCCTATATTTAAACATAAATTATATTAACTCTCTAGTATCTTCAGTGTACTGGACATATGCAGTCTCCTTTGTACACCGGTCCCGACCTCCAATATCAGCACTCTGAACTAGTTATTATAATGTATGTGCTTGTATAGTGGCGGGCAAACAAGCAGCCCTAGGGTCGCATGGGGCCATCCGATCCTTCACCTGTGGCCCCTAGCTCCTTCCTATTCAGGGATCGTATGCAGTCCTAAGGCAACAAGAGCCCCTGAAGTGTATCAGGCTGCCCATCACTATGTTAGTCAGTTCAAGCCCAATGACATTGTGGGCTGGACATGAACAGAGGGCTGCACATGCCTTGCACCTTGAAGGTGAATAATCTATCCATAAGGTATTAATTAAATCCACTCTAATAGAGAGATGTAAGTCATTTAATTGTTACAAGCACCTCCCTATAAATCGTATACAGCAGCTTTCCTTTATCTTTGCAGTCTATCTGGGTGTATTTTCCTGTAGGGTCTGGAGTCTCCGATCCAAACGCAGCTAACCTTTAGCACACTGGTATGACACCTCATTGTGCTGTCTTGAACAAATATAATAATTTAATATAAAATATTCTAAATACAGTACTCTTTAGACGCATTTGTATTTGTTGACAGACCGAAAACATTTTTGCACATACAGTATATCTTTTTTAATACAAAAAAACCTCAGGGCTTATTTATTAAAACCCTTTATTCCTATTAATTAAAAGCTACGCCTGTGGTGGCTATCACCTGGTATCACCATTAGTAGCTATAGCTGGGGCATTGGTGAAGCCAATTTAACAAGGAAAGTGGCGATCCTGTAATGCTATCGCTGCCATCTCAGGTTGGTGATGACAGTGCCAGTACACAAGAAAAAAAATCTTTATTAGTTAAGTAACTCAATTTTTATATTAAAATACATATTTTTTCTATTTTATGTTTATTTTATTCTTTTTTAATATTTTTATGAAAGTGAAACTTGAAGCCCAAACCGGAATTTCCAGTTCCACTGTGCATGTGTGAACCAGCAATGCTGGCTCACATATACGCAGAGGCTTCCTGCACTAACCTGGCAAGCGGTAAGAGTACTCTGCCCCAGTACCTTTTATTGATAAATTGGGGTTTCTATCACTGCGATAAGCAGCGATAGAAAATCATTAACACCCTGGCTTAATAAGTAGGCCCCTGGGGGTAAATGTATCAAGCTGCGAGTTTCCGGTGGGTTTAAAAAGTTATATTGCCTATAGCAACCAATCATATTCTAGCTGTCATTTTGTAGAATGTACTAATTAAATGATAACTAGAATTTGATTGGTTGCTATAGACAACATCTCCACTTTTCACACCCGCCTGAAACTCGCAGCTTGATAAATTTACCCCCTGATCTCTTAATCTTTTGGGCACTACAGGAGGTGGAGATGCAGAAGACATCTGAAGGTAAATGTATCAAGCTGTGAGTTTCCGGTGGGTTTGAAAAGTGGAGATGTTGCCTATAATAACCAGTCAGGTTGTAGTTATTATTTTGTAGAATGTATTTTAATATAATATAATAATTTAAAATTTGTTTTGTGAAAAACATTGCAAACATACTAATGTGTTTCCTTACGTCAGTGAGTTTTAACTTTTCCTTGTTTACCTGTATAATTTATTTCTGCACTTAAGAAACATATTGTTTGCAAAGCATTTCAAAGGGTTAATCTTTGATTTAAAACACAGCAATAAACCTTTTATATCAGTATAAATCTCGATTCTATCTCCATGCAGGGACCCATACTGATATATGATGATCTTTTCTGTCAGAAAATGTTTCCTGGTCACAATAGCTATAAATAAACTGGACAAGGTTGCATGACCTCAAATGAGTATATCTTCACTGACACGCTCTTTGGAGCCCTATGAATTGTGGGCCGCAGTGTAGAGGGCACAGGGGCGCTGAGCACCAATAAGGAGAATGCGATCCTCTTTAAAACGCCTTGCCCTTTTTTATGATTATCTATAATGAAAAAAATTCCATTGGGAAAAGGATGGGCTGTGGGAGTTGTTGCCTTTGATTCCTTTCTGTCATACTGCCACAGGGCATCAATCTCATAGTTGAACTATTTCCAGCCTCTCAGATCTCTTCCTATAGGACTGCTAAATTACTTTGAAATGGAAGGTAAGATGAGAATACCTTCTATGAAATAACAGGTCCAATGCTGTAGCAAAAATAGGAAATTTGCTGCAAATAAAGGGGGAAAAAGATTGTCAAAGAGTCTGTAAGTTTCAGATGAACCCATTACCAGAGTAATAAAAAATCATATATGAATCTAATAAGATATTTTCAGATCCAAGCTGGAAATACAGTATTAATTTTTTATTTTCTGGAGATACTATTTCCATTACATGTGTAACTGTATAGATAATAAAATATTTATTCTAAAATCTGGGTAACATAAATAAAAGTCGTATTTTAGCTTGCATCTCAATTAAGGAAAATAAAATATCTACAGTATATATTAGGTTTACACACAACAATTCCTAAATCACTTTTAAATAGAAATGTGTGTTAATTTCTTAAATACACAAGAATCCTACTTATTATTACCGTAAACCGTATTACCGTATTACATGTAAACAAATGATAATAAAAATGTTGGGGGCATTGCTCAAGAATGAACTGTGCAATCATGGTGAGTAATAGGCATTGGACGTGAGTTTTGCTGGCTTGCAAATATATATATGTGTGAAACAAGAATTTTTCTTGCAAGATGATGGACCTGGGAAGCTTCTTTGTGAACTGTAGGATTTGCCTAATCTATATGCAGATCTGCAGAGACATTTTACAGGATGGGATATTAGAGTAAGCTGCCAGGTTTGTAGACTAAGCACTACATGAAGGCCATTCTGAAGATTCAGGACTCTGCAAGGCTTTTCAGGAGTGCAAACAGACCTGAGAATCACACAGCCTTGGAGCTGAAATTATGAGTCTTGAGTGATAAAGACAGCCCTAATATCCTAATGAATTATATAATACATAAATGAGGGTCATATTACGGTATTTAAGGAGACAAAACAGGATAAGTGATTAAGGAGAGGGAAGGATTCCAAATGTGATAGTAGTCAGTATTTGAGGTTTAGTGTGCACCATAAAATTGCTGAATGAGGGTGTCCACAAACTTGTGTGCTATTGCTTACATATAAATGTCCTGCACCTATCGATTTTTAGGGTATGTACAGATCTCAGGACATTTACTAACTATAGTTTTTATCACACTTAGGGTGTAATTCAATTACTAATGAAGTCCCGTCTGAGCCTTTTGTGAGACTCCGCGGGATGTTAGGGCACTAAAATATTGCTGATTTTCCATCATACCTCTATCAGCGATGTTTTACTTATCATAATACCTGTAAAGATGCGTAGGCGCTCATCATGTGAGGCTCTGACAGGACTTCACTTTAAATTTAATTCCCCTCCATAATATTAACAATACTCTTGTTCATTAATCACTGAAATGTATATATACATAGTTTGCATGTCCACTTGTGCTACTGCTCTTAAAAGATTCACAACCACAAAAGGTGCGGCCTTTTAAAATAGTTAAAATGAAGATGGTAAATCATGTAGTATGCTTGAATATTGAACCTCATTTAGAATTAAGAGTAACTCAAGCTAGAAAGTGTAATTTTGTACCTTGGCAAAACCATGTGGTACTGCAGGAGGGCAAATGTAATTTGCGCACACAGATTAGAGTAGTGAAATGGGCGCATCCAGCTCAACTCTAAATTACAATGTGAAAATAAAGCTACCCAGTATTTGTGTGCTACATTCAAAAGCAGCAGTATTTTGCCTGCGTGAAAAAATGCATTTGTACCCTTTGCAACTTGCATCTCAAGATCGTTTCTCTGGGTACAAATGTTCTCAACCTTTAGCTGGATTTGCTCTTAACTCTAAATAAGGACCATATGTGCTCAGATAGGGCCTCATTTAGAATTAAGAGTAAATCCAGTAAAATGGCGCAACTTTGCACCTGGACAAACCATGTTATGATCCAAGAGGTGCAAAAATTTAAAAAAAAGTTTTTTGTCTGATGGGAAAATAGAGTCTTCCTTTGAATGTAACATGCAAACATTGGGCAGCTAAAATGTTTACACTGCAATTTAGGCTAGGTACATACTACAGTGTTTTCAGCCTATTATCGGATCAATCAAACAATAAACTATTGATTGGCTCGATATCACAGTAATGGGTACCCTGGAAGGATGAACAATTATTGCTCCAAAGCACATGAAATCGTAGATCGAGATTTTCAAACTGACTTGAAAATCTCGTTCAGCAATGGAACAATGTCATTCCAATTCTGCAGTGTGTATGCACTCATGATCAAGATCTCCATAGAGTTTACAGAGTCAGAATCTTTTTAGCAGATGGTTATAACAGATGAAGTGAACAGATCTGAAGGTAAATTGTATAAAATATGTATAGTGTGTACACATGAATTGTTGGTAATCTCGTTACAGATAACTCATCGGGAGAAAATGTCTGTAGTGTGTACCTAGCCTTAGAGATGAGCTAGGAAATGCCGTTCCCTCAAAACTCTAAATTTGTCAGCACATTTTAAATATACTGCTCCTCTCCAGTGCTGCACCCAAATCCAAAATCCACATGTAATACACTATTTGCGCACTTTTACATAAACTATTTCTATTTTTACTCTTTTGCAATCTTTATTTTACTCTTCTGCAGTAACTTTTCAGTAGAGATGAGTGGTTTGAATGAGTAATCCCACAGATCTGAATTTTAACTCGTGGCAGAACGAGATTATGAATTTTGCAAGCTTTTGATGAATATATATATATATATATATATATATATATCTATCTATATCCCCGATGTCCTCAGCTGCCATTTTAGAAGTGCTAGCATGTGGGTAGGACGTTTGTGGCAATTCTGTGCTCCTGAAGTGGCTTGCAGAGGGTTGGACAGGGTGAAAGAGGCAATGTATATTGAAATAGCTGTGATTTTACTGCACAAATTGTAAGAGTTTATTTACGGATCAGTCTGCTGGAATTGTGTGCTGATAAATTGGGTGTGAGAGAGTGAAGAGTAGACAAGCAGTGCCTACTGGCTGCAATAGTATATTAGCAAACTAATTAGGAGACAACAAAAATGATTCTTTCTTGCTTTAAAAATCAAAGTGTTTCAATCTGAAGGCAGTTGTGCAAGGGTCTGTATCAGTGACATCTGAACTAATTAGAGGAGAAAAAGCAGGGTGCTCTTGACTCTGAGCAGCACACCGCCCAAAAACATAAAAATATTTTTCAATGAACCAATTGTATAAAAATGAATTATATTGTGGAGTAGTGTCAGAACAATTTTAAGATAACAATCCGTCATTTTCCTATCTCATTGGTTGTTAACCTGTTGTAGTGCCAGCTTCAATTAGCTTTACTCCTGTTGTCAACCATGAATCAGTCTACAGATCAGATGCATCCCAGTAGTACTACTTTTTCAACCTCTACTAGTAAAAAAGGCCATGTAGGAAGAAAGTGTAATATAGCTGAAGAATATTTAGGGCAATCAAAGATTCCCCAAAGACAGTCTAAGGTTATCCATAAGTGCTATATGTGAGTCAGATGTTTCAGATTCTCACACAGTAATTATAGAACAGTCTCCTACCAAAATTTCTGAAAAATTTGGAAATGTGAGGATGAGAAGTCATGATAATGATTCAGACATAGAAATTGAGAATGCTACTTTGGAACTTGGTAATGTGTAACAGGATGAGGGGGATAATTGTGAATCTGAAAATTATGAATTAGTTGTACTTGAACAAGATAATGAGGAGGAGGAGGAGGATGACTGTGTCAAAGTAAGGCAGCCACCAGTGGTACCATCTCATGCCCAATATCATTGTCATGCCAGGACATAAAACCAAAAAAAGCATCTCTTGTGTTTGGAAATATTTTCATCCCAACCCAGACAACATTTGCTAAGGCATCTGTAGTCTTTGTGACATCACAAAAGGTAGAGGATGGGACGTTGATCATCTAGGAACCTCCTCCCTGTAGCGTAATTTGCAGCAAGATCATTCAAGCAGTATATCAAAAGGTGGAAAACTGTGTAGTAACAAGCAGCCCAGCATCAGCTAGCAGCAGAATAGACACCTCATTCAATCTTCACTGTCAATACCTTCACCATCAAAATTCTCATAATTAGTGTGTAGTCCAGCATCCAATTTTCAAATTCAAACTAACTCCCCTAATGCAATCCATGATTCCCTAGAAGCATTCTTGCATGCTACAGTTGCTGCTGCTGGGGGTGATACTTCTATGTGATGATGATCTTGACATCAGAGATGAGGATGAGGGTGATGGCATTGTCAACATAGAGGATGATGACCAATGTTAGCCAAATGCCCATTAGTAAATTGTTAAAATAGTTATCTATTCTACAGTTCAACAATCAACAACCAAAATATTATCTTTTGTAGAGGCGCAAACAAATCAAGCAGTTCAGCCACAAAATTGGCAAGCCCTGCTACTGTCTAACGTTAAAAAAAATTGTGTCCGTGATCTTTCTCCCACCATTTCACTTCTGGGTCAGGCCCACCTTCATCTATCTACTTATCTAAATGTCTATTGATGCTGTTATCTGTCTAATGAGGTTTGATTACGGCCTCTTTACTTCCATGACGTCTTCCAACATTAAAAATAATGTGTCCGTGGTCTTTTTCACACCATTTCACTTATGAGTCAGACCCATCTTCATTTATTATCTTGTTTATAATGTCTACTGATGATACTGATTTCTGTCTAATGAGCTCTAATTACTGCCTCTTTACTTTCCATGACACATGCTGTCTAACATTAAGACTGCTGTGTCCGTGGTATTGCTCACACCATTTTTCTTATGGGTGCAGCTCACCTTCGTCTATCTATTTGTCTAAAATATCTATTGATGCTGTTGTCTGTCTAACGAGCTCTGATTACTACCTCTTTACTTTCCATAGCATATGCTGTCTAACATTTAAAATATTGTGTTTGTCTCCTACCATTTCACTTCTGGGTCAGACACACCTTTGTCTGTTTTCTGTGTTCATAGGGATTGTACCATGCTTTGCACACAAACCTTGTGTGTTCAGAATTTCTTTAAAAATGAGAGGTCGGTGAAGGAGGTGTTGTCTGTTGCCTGTAAAATTTCTGGGCATGTTCAGCATTCTGCGACTGCATGTAGATCACTGCAGCAGCTTAAAAAAAAATGACCTGCCATGCAGCCAACTGAAGTAAGAGGTGGAATTCCACATTTTATATGCTCCATTTTCTCAAACCATTTAAGTTGTGGGGTGGGCATACCCTGGGATATTTTCTTTTCTATAATTGTCATCCTATAAGCTAGTGCTTTTATGTTTTAAAGGTGTCCTTTACTCTATTAAACTGCCATCCTGTCTGCCACTGATGTGTCACTATGCCTCATAGGGATTATATTTTTTATTAAACTGCCATGTATTTGTGCTGCTGCTCAGTCACTAATTTTAGCCAGCCAGCTCACTGCAGCCTTTGGCCAAAATGGGGGAAAATATTGATAGTTTTGGATGTGGTTTTGATTCTAAAATGTGCTTGTGTTTTGGTTTTGTGACAGGTTTTGTCAAAAAAATTTGTGAAAGGTTTTGGATCTATATTTAATTAAAAATTATGAAATATAGGTAAAATAATGTAATTTTGAGCTGTTTTGCTCTTATATCACTATTTATAGCATTAACATTCTTTTTCCAGTCATTTCCAGTACATTTTCTAATGATCTTAATGAAGGATTTTGTAATGAAGGATTTGCTTTCTCCCATTCAATTCAAAAAATTATTAATCAGTCTATACTATTCTCTAACTCCATCAATTAGCGCAAATCGTCAGCCATTATTTCTCCATCTCTACATGTATTCTTTGCCAGCGTCAAAATCTGTCCTCTTAATTTTTCAGAATGTGGACTTTCAATTGCCAAGACATGTTTTGGGCAACCAAATCTGCATCAATGCTAGAATTATATATACTTACTTGTGTGGGAAGGGCAACTATTGGTCTAATTGAACTGTGTGTTTTACATATTACACTTCACTAATAGAACATATAAATATTATTTATATACATTCCATATTTCTATACATGGGTCTTGGGGACCACCTCCGCTGCATGTTTCAGGCAGTCCCCTTTACCTCAGGGTTAAATGAAGCTTCCCTGATTCTTCAGCCCTCCCCATAAATATATACAAGTCCTCTGATTTCATTCAGAAGTACAGCATTACAGCACAGAGCTTATAAGTAAAACAAGGTATGAAAGTTCTGATCCTGGCTACCGATGAATGCTCTGCCCATCGAGAAGTGCATAGTACTAGTCTTTGAAGTTTTTAGCATGGGTTCAGGGCACCTTCATCTATCATCATCCACATTTATTTATGTAGCAGGAAAGTTTTTAAAGCTCTGCTCTTGGCCACTGATAAATGCTCTGCCCATAGAGACGTGCATAGTGCTAGTCTTTTAAGTTTTGTAGTATGGGTGCAGGCCACCTTCATCTATTTACTTTTAAAAATGTCTAACTCTATTCATTCATGCCACTGTCCATTCAATGACCTCTGTCCGTTAATGTAGCTTCACTGTCTATGATACATGCCCTGTAACATTCAAAATGTATTGTGTGCTTAGTCTTTGAAGTTTTGTAATATGGGTGCCGGCCATCTTCCTCTATCATCATCCTTATTTATTTATATAGCAGCAAGGTTATGAAAGCTCTGCTCTTGGATACCAATGAATGTTCTCTCTGCCCATCGAGATATGCATAGTACTTTTTTTTTAAAGTTTTTGGTATGGGTGCAGGCCACCTTCATTTATCAGTTAATAATTTATTTATATACAGCAAATTACGTAGTGCTTTACAAATGGTTATCTACTTGTCTAAATATCTACTGATAACTCTGTCCATCTAATTGTTACTGCCTCTTCACTCTCCATGATGCATGCTGTCTAACATTCCAAATTTAGTTTGTGTGCGCGTTGCGTTTCAACATTTGTATCTCTTGTACCTTACACTAAATTTTTTGGGTTGTTTAATTTATCTAATGGTTTTGCTTCGGTTCGTGGCATGGCAGATGACATTTTCTTTGGCAGCCACTGAAATCTTCTACATGCAGTCACTGAATGTCGAAAAATGCCCAGAAAAACCCACACATGCACTTTTTTATTAATATAGATGTCACTGAATGACCCTTTCAAAATTGACAAGTTTTGAAAAATAGAAAAAAGTTTAGAATATATATATATATAGAGGTTTTTTTGGGTGTGCAGCTGTGTTGACACTTATTTACAAACATCCAGTTTCTTTCAAAACTAATTCAGATGTCACTGCCCCATACAAGATTACTTTCACTAGAAAAACTTACATTTTTTAAATAAATTGATTTGTTATTTGGATTCTGCTGCTAATAGTCATACAGCAAATTCACACTGTTTTCCTTCACTAACTATACTAGTTAGTTCAGAATGATATCTAATTCTGTCTATACACTAGTACTATTATATATGCATTAATAACAACCAGTAGCGACTAGTCCGTCTAAACTATCTGAAAGATTGAAATTAAAAGCAATTGATCAGCAAACAATTTTAGCTGACTAATCTCTACAGAACTGCTTTATGATAATCACATGCATTTATTGCTTTCTATGTCCCTCTTTCACCCTGAACACTATTTTCAGATCAGAGCACTGCAACTAACCATCTCCCTACACGCTGTTTGTTCTAAAAATCGAGTTTGGCATGGAAATTTTCCAAAAATTACATTTTGCCTCGTTTTGAGATCCAAAATTGGTGAGAACATGAATCCCCAAAGTCGGATTTTGTCGGATTTCACCAAATCCGAACCGCTCATCTCTGGTTAATGCTATTAATTCTAATGTAGGAACAAAAACAGCTCAAAATCACATGATTTTACCTGTTTTAACAATTTTTAATGAAATCCGGACCCAAAACCAAAAGACATGAGGATTATTGGTCAAAACCAAAAGATGAAGATGATTTTAGAACCAAAACATGAGAATACTTCCCAACTGTCCCGATTTTAGTGGGACAGTCTTGATTTTATTGCTCTGTAACACCCAGGGACATGTTTGTCCCACAGGTGGTAATGTTGTGGGAAGGGAGGTGTGTCATGGGCAGCCTGTTGGGAGGTATGCACAGGGGACTGCACAATATGTACTTTTAAGTAATAAGTAATTAATTATATAAAAAAGCTGTAACTAGGACAAATTGCAGGAGAAAGAGAGATTTATATTTCTTAGCCTACCCAAGATAAAATTATATTTATTTTTAGAGAAGAATACATTTTGATACATACATAGATCCTAATGTACTAAGGTACTGTGCATCAGAATGCATACTGTAAATAAGTAGATTTCTTGAATGGGTTAATGACTGCTGTGACTACGTAGAAGGCTGGTACTTTAAACACTAGCACTTTACCTGCTAGTAAAGCGCTAGGGGTCATAGCACTAAAATGACTTTGTGCTGGAGTGGATGAGATATTCTCTCTGCTGTCACACAGACGTTTTACATTTACTTCAATGCGTCAGCGGAATATGATTAGATCACTATATTTCAGGATGGACAAGTGCTAGCATTCAAAGCACCCATCTGACACTGCACTTAAGCTCCACTGACAACCACCCAATGCCTGCAATGCATGATCCAAATTCTCTATTGTGAAATGACCATCTTTGATATTAAGTATCTCCTAACTGCTAAGGTCTCAGGCATGTTAATACCAGGTTATTTATTTATATACAGGTCCTAGATAGAGTTCTTCTCTTATTAAATATTCTTGCTTAAACAAAACTGCAGTGAGAAGTCAGGGTACAACGGACTTCCCACAGTTTTGCCTTCATACTTCCTGTTAGAAAATGAAAATGTTGGTGATCATTTGTTCTGCTGACTGTAATAAATAAATAATCTTCATTGAGGTACATAATTGCTAGGTAAATTAAAATATGGCTATATAGTGAATATATTTAAAATACAGTATCAGTGGCGCACGCAGGGGGGGTTTCTGAGTCTCTAGAAACCCCCCCCCCCTGCGCTAACTAAGTGGCCACTGTCCTATACAGCAGCCGCGGCGCTGTCAAAGAAGCGTCCGCGGCGGTGCTGTATTGTATACAGCACCACCGCAGACGCTTCTTAGACAGCGCCGCGGCTGCTGTATAGGACAGCGCTGGCAAAACGCGCATGCGCAGCAGCTCTCTCTCGTGTTTTTTTTTTTTTTTCAGTCGGCGGGGAGAAACCCCCCCCCCCGACAATCCTCCGTGCGCCCCTGAGTATGAGTAATAATTTACTTTGTAAGATATAATCGGTTTGCAAACAAAGGATTGTGGGTACCAAAAGGCCTGATGACCCTTGTTTTGGGTTCAAATTTATAGATCTAGGATCACTGACAAAGACCATACTTAGAAATGTTTTCCTAGCAAAGAAAAAAAAAACCCTAGATCTGCAGTATATTTTTTTCCTGTTGCCATTTCCAGAAATGTGATGGCTCTCAGTTATGTGGAGTCTCACAGCAGTGGAGCGCTGCGGTGCCGTAATATTTCATCTTTTAAAAGATCAATGACCTTATCTGCAAATTACAAATTTCTATAACATAATGTGAGCAGAGTACAGTATCTTACAGCTAGCACAATCAATTTTATTGCTTAATTATATCCAAGGCCATTTCCTCATACCCTTTATGTGTGATATTGATTACTAATATAGCATACAGATACTATTTTACGCTTCCCATCTGCTGTGCCAATCAATTCCTTTCCTGGTGATGTCAACACTAACAACATTCCAGCTGAATCATGCAAAGGGTAAAGGGTTGATGAGTATATTACAGTGTTGTTCAGGTCCTGTGTAACATGATCCTTAGATTAGCATGTACATAATACAAACTATGTATGTGTGTTCATAAATATGTTGCCTGATGCACGGATTCTCTTCTGTCTAGGATGATGTTAGTGTAACCAAACAGAAACCGAATGTAAAATAATATATGCTACATTTAAAATGAATACATGTTACTGTGTTTTGAATTCTTTAATGATCGTTCATTCATAAAGGGCATTGAAAAAAGAATAAGGCCTCATGGTTCGTTATAGGAAATACCCATCAGCATCACACAGTGGAAGCAGTCCAATTATGGTCAGAACACAATATTCATGAGAATTAATTTTATCAATTTATTGAGAACTTTGCACCTAAATGATGTCATTAGATCATAGTGAATGCATTTTTGACAATCACTGGTACAAATCACACATTGTATGCCTCCACTATGTGTGTGTGCAATGGTTCTCTTGTAGCTCACTTTTGGGGGTAAATGTATCAAACCCCGGTTTTGCCAAATTGACGATTTTCAGTGATTAAATTGCTGTTTTAAATGCTGCCGGCAAAAAATGCTGAAAATCTGTGATCTGCCAAAGCGCCATGTTGATACATTTACCCACTGTTCCTTGTTACTGTTTGATGGTATTTTCTGTAGTTACTTACATTCTTTAGTTTTGTTCAGAATTGTAACTACTACAGAGCGCTGGAATAGTAAGTTTACAAGCGATATGCAAATTAGTATGTTGTTTATCTACATGTGAAATCATTTCAATCAAAGCTTAAAACGTATCTACTCATTGTCTTTTTCAAAATTAGTTCACAAACAATTGTAGAAACCAAATTGGCTACTCCTGGTTAGACTTTGTTATACCTTGTCTCTTTTATCCAGGGTAAGAGTGCCAAGTCAGCCACTTTCTATACATTTTAACTGTGTATTTGTCTGCAACATATCCAAGAAACATATACTATACCTGTATTAGATCGTTTCTTTGATGATTTAAGACTTCGGCACCTCCCACTGACAGAGCTGCTGTTTTCACTCATAGAGTCTTGAGCGGAAGAGCCACTTCCTGTGGCTTCACTGTCTCTCATCATGCTCTCATAGCCACTGCTGCCACCACTGTGATAAAACAAGGCCGTTTTGCCCATTGCAGGTGGCAGCTCACCACTGAGCACACTGCTGTTGTCACTGCCATGACCACTACTGCAGCGGTGAGGCTTTCGAGGTGGTGTGATTTTGCTATATGGGGAAGGCAAAGTGTGTACAATGGGCTTCTCTTCTGTATGGAGAGTTGCACGTTCATCTGAGTCTGAACTTGCATGTGAATGTACACCCCGGCTACTTGTGTTTCCCTGGAGGAGCTCTGAGATCCTTCCATTAACAGCTCTCAGGGGTAGCTTGGAAGCAAGTCCAGAAACTCTATTTCTGCTAAGAGACTGTGTTGACCAAGACATATTTTTTCCATTTGGAGGCAGGCTTGAGCTTCGGCCTACAGACTGTGGAAGTGACTTGGTAGAGAAGCTTAGGGTTTTGGTTGCAGAGGTGGAAAGGCTGCGAGCCTTTGGATTGGCAAGAAGCAGCTTGCTCACTGCTGATATCTTTGAAGGGCTAGATTTAGGTGAAGCTCCAGCTGACTGTGAAGTGTTGATTGGAGATGACATGACACTCCTATTGAGACTTCTCCCAGATCTTGGCAATGTGCTATCTTTACTAAGAATCATTCTTGAGTTCACAGATGAAAGACTTCCTGCTCTTTCTAAAGACAAGCATTCATAATGACTTCCATTAGACCTCCCTAAAGAATTTGTTCTACTAGCCAACTGCTCAAGTTTGGCACTGAATAATTTGCTGCTACTGTTGCTTCTGGTATCCATGCTAAATCCTGACAATTTACCATTAAGTTCATCTGGAAGACTAGGCAAGGAAGAGAGAGAATGTTTCGATGGGCTGCTTGCAGTGTGCTGAGGGCTTGCTCTGTTCCTGTGATCTAGGCTTGATTTTCTCACTGGAGGCAGTGGTGGCATTCCTTTGGGACGAGTGAGAACACAATGTTTAGGAGATGCACCTCTTCTCTCTAAAGTAGATCTGGATGTTTGAAGTAGAGCAACAGATTCAGTAGTGTTGATCTCCGAGTCATAATTCATAACATCCTGTTCCTTCTGCTTACAGGATCTTTCAAAAACTCTGGGGAGGCTTCCTCTTTGTGTATAATCACTTACATGGGCAGGATTCTGTGTGGTTAATACCATTTCACACCCATCTACTATTCTCTTAAGGTTTTCAGAGAGTGGTGAAATGCTTCCTTCTCCACTGCTACTGCTTAATCTGTCTGTCATACTCTGCTTTCTGTACAAGTCATGGTCAGTTATGCAGTTAGCAGCTTCAGGCGTTTGGCTATCAATTGAATCATTATTCTCCATTTTGATGTCATCTTCACGTTTTAACCAAGGATCCTCAAATATAGTTTCCCGTTTACAATCCCCATCATTGTTCTCTATAGATTGCGACAGCTTGTCAGGTAGATTTAATCCTGGCAGGTATTCATTACTCTCCTGAGCTTTAAAGGGACTCACTGCAATGCAAGGATAAACAGTAATGTTTGTTTTCATGGGAATGTAGTTTTCACAGCTGCTCAAACTTGAGGTTTTTGATATAGTGACTGTGGTTTCCCCTACTGCTGAAATTTTGCATTTCTTTATAGGGAATATATTATTCTGGACTTCCTCTGCCATTTGTGACTGAATTAACATGTTGTCTATTTCTGGCTTCTGTCTGTTGTTTGTACACATCATACTGATATTCTGCAAAGCAGTTGTAAACTCCGAAATTGGAGGATCAGCCATTGCTTCACCATGACCATAACATGTCTGGGCAATGAAGCTGTGACATGATTGCTCACCATCACTTCCAGTGCTCATTTCACTCAACCAGGAACTGATGGACGACCGCCTACTGCCATCTTGATGACATTTTTCATCCAGACCAGCCTTAGGAAGGGGTAGGAACTGTGTGATGCTGACTTCCGATACTGGTGCAGAATTAGTGTAGCATTCAAGGTCCTCACTTATGCTACTTATAATACTTACAGGTCTGGAACCAGAAGCCAAAGCCTGCACAGAACAATCGCTATTAAAACTAATGATACTGGTAGGACGACCATTGTCAAGGACTCCACTTATCGTTAATTCTTCAACTAAAGTGAAAACCAACTCATCCTCTCCATTGAGCTCCAGAGGCTGTTGTACAGTGACCATAGTTGTACTAAGAACTTCCTTTTTGGAGTCCTCAGGTGACTGTTGATCCACAACAATAGATTCTGAAGAGAAGTTACTTGAACTAGATACAGATCTCTTCATGACTTGTGGGCTCATTCCTACAGGAGGAGTTCGGATATCTGGTTGCGGGCCAGATTCAAAAAATGGGCTAGAATCTTTATTTATGGAATGTGGAGGTGTAGAACCAGGCAGGACTCCTTTTTGTGTATACACTTTACACCTCTGGGAAGGAGAGCTAGGTGGCTTGTATTCTGAAGTCTTAGAAAGACTGGCAATACCTAGTCTTGGTGATCCCATTGCCCTTGGTTTTCCTTCCACAAATCCACAACTGTTGAGACTTTCTCTACTTCCCTGTAAGCTGGCATTTTGAACTAACTGTGAAGGACCATTTTGTGCCCCGCAGCTACCTGTAACACTCCTGGGGGAAGATGGAGTAGAAGTATTAGTTACATGTCCGGGTGGAACTGGCGAATGGTTTCTCTGCACTTTATATGCTGTTCCAGCAATATTATCCCTGACCTCCTTGTCAGGTTGTAAATTCTCTGAAATACTTTCTTCTTTACTTGCTTCTGTTAGATTTTTTGATTCAGCCACAAGACAACCTTTGGCTGTTTGGTCTCCACCATACTGAGCTGGCACCTCTTCAAAGGGGAATCGATTTGTTTCCTCACTACCATCAATACAATCCAACCTCTCCTGCAACTCTGCAAAAGTATTACACTTTAAACAATCTCTCTCTGGCTTGCTGGGAGCCACTTCATTTACTTCCTCCAGCTTCACTTCATTCTTTGTCTTTTGCAAAACTGGAACGATTGGGACAAAGTCAGGTGGCCCCTCATTGTCTGTCAATTCCTTGTCGGATAAGGCTGTTCCATTGGGACCAACATAAATAACTGTATCACATGACTGTTCACTGCTTGAAGAGTAATCTGGGTCACTGGATAAACTGAGAAGAGGAAAGTCAGGATCAACCACATTTCTTGAATGGAATGGTCTCAGCTGAGTTGGCCTGCGCATTCGTCCTTCCTCACAGGAACTCTCTCCTCCAGATGAACTTGATGTGTACTGTGAAACAAGGGCACATGAGAGTAGTACAAAATAACAAAACAAAATAACAAAATAAAACAAATTCCAAACTAAATTTACAATATTACTAACAGCATGTCAATATTAATTTTACAAATTATATTTTATATGGATAAACATTAAGAAAAACTGTCTCTATTAGTTAAATTTAGTATCAATTTACAAGCAGATATCAGACATGTTATGTTTTATGATACACTCAAAAACCATCAGAAATCAAAGAACCTGCACAAAAACAGGGCATATTTATGGTTTTGGGTGAAGTGAGTGCTTTGGCAAATGTAATATTGTGACTGTAATTACCATATAATATTATGTTACTGGGCTAGAAAAATAAGTTTTCCTGCCATAAAGTAATGGCGGAGCCTTTCAATGTAATGATTGGGAAATAACTTTTGTAACGGAAACATCTATTTAATTTAGAAACTGAGCAATTGCCTTTTGAGGATAACACATGCCACTATCTAAGTTGATTAGGCAGATTCTGTGATGTTAAAGTTGATTGATAATTATCTCACAGATTTCACAATACAGAAACTTTACTTGAGAGGCAGATACTATTTTCAATTGAGCATTAAAATGTGCATATGGCAATTTTACAGTATACAGATGTGAATACATGGTAAATGATGTGTTTGTGCATGTGTCCTCTCTTCTTATACATATGCTATGCTACATAGGTCTGCTATCTTGTAGCACTGCAACCATCTACATGTTATACAGTACTCTGATGTTTATCTCACTCATCTCATATGACACAAAGCTTTGACTGCATTAATACATCCCCTCCATTACATCTACCATATACTGCCATGAGTGATTTTCTCACAGCTGCCCTTACCTTGCTTTTCTTTTTCTTCATCCTTAGCACCCGGGAAGCAATCTGGATAGTGGACAGAGTCTCAGCGTAGTTTCCTGCAGCAGCCGAAATGTGAGCTATCATTGTAGTGCGGCAGTTCATGTTCCCCAGAGACTCTCGAAGTAGCATTGTGAGCTTGCTCTCTCTGCAGAAACAAAATGAATTAAGGCTGCATTAGTGAAACATGTTTCACTTGTACTGTCATGATGTGACTTCAGAGCCCTGAAGTTTTTTTTCCCTCTTCTTAATGGCATGCTAATCAGTATCATGCTGTAGAATCACATGGTATGACATCTAGAGGGGAGAAATACAAGGGACAGGTCACTAGGATTTTCTTTATGGAATTAAATCAATCCACTAACCATTTGACTTCATGCTGTGACTGCATACAGCAGAAAATATTAACACTTCATCTATCTGGCTGTTTAATTATATCCGATAGCTTAGGTTTTAGAAAGCGGCTTACTTTTATAATATACATTTTTATATTATCAGTATATATCCTTTCCGTGTTCGGATCTCTTAAATGCTGTGGTATTTATTTATTAATTATGTTAGATGTTCATAACTGCAACACAATCATCTACCTCTCTAAACAAAGACTAATGTGCAAGTATAGTCTTGACCATAGAAGGCATAATCAAGTTCTTACTTTTTATCTTAAACTATATTTTAATAACAATACTGAGTTAGACATGAGTGCTGAATAAGACAGTGATGAGAGTGCTACGAGAATGCTGAATATGACAGGATCACATTTGTGTCTGGAATATGTCTGAATATTCAAACATTATTTAAAGCTAACCATGTAATCTACCATTTTCTATGTAGTTTATAGGTAATATTTCATTTTACTTTAGCTTAACAAGCTCCTAAGTGAAAAAATGCAGAAAAGTGAGGTGTGTCTATGCAATTTAAATGATGGCCATATGTGTTAGCTATCCCCAATTTAACGTATGGGTTCTTTATGGGTGTTCTGGATTATGGATCCTATACCTGTATTTTACCTTTAAGAATAAAATTAACTCTAAACTCTATCAAAATGTGCACTTTTCTTAATACCAACTAAAAGTTTCTGAATCAGTGATACACAAGTGTCTAACCATGTAACTGACATCAAACTGTTTTTTGACCAACAGTATTTTAAGACATTTTATATAACCTTTACACCATGAGCTGTCATAATGGCTCGGGAGTAACGAATATACAGATTCCATTAAATTCTCTGGGGAAGTTTTATTAAGCAGCCATTAATTACATTTATCAACATCTCTCCAGCTATTTAGACCCTAAATGCAGCATTTATTCTTGTGTGTTATCTCTCGTTTTTTTTCTCATAAAAAAGAATCTCCAAATTAATTTTCATATGACAATGTTAATTAATTGGTGACAAGAATGGGCACTTGCAAATCAACTCTTAAGCAATAATTATATATTCCTTTCACACGAGAATGTCTGCTATTGTTACTGTTAATGTTACTGTTTTATTTGTGATAACTTTTTTCATTTTGCTAGTTTTACTGTACATATAGCAGAACATTAGTTAGAGAAATGTGTGTGTTATGCTGGATATATCAGTGCAGATTAGCCAACATGGTTTTATATTGCCGAGCGTGTGACACCAAAAGGGGAGTGAAGTACAAGAATGAAACAAACAAAATCGATTGGATCATTTTCAGGAATACCCTTAAATATGGCTCCCAAATGAAAGCTGTTGGCAACTGCACTAACATGTGCCCATAATATGTTGAACAGCCCTCGTTTAAGCCTCTACTATGTATGTGCCAGTCCTCCCCTAAATTTTGCTATGAAACTTCATTCATAGACAGTGTTTGTCCCAATACAGAGACATGGGACAAACCACTTAAAACCTTAGTCCAGCTAGGTATGAACCACTACTTTACTTTAGCCAGTTTTCTATCCAACTACATAGTGTTTTTTCTACACCAATATAGTTTAAATGCATGTGAGGCTCAGTGTCAAACGCTTTTGAAAAAATCTAAATATGCTACAACTACTGCCATGAATGTGCTCCCTTAACAAACCTCAAAGGTCTTTCCAATTATAGATGTTTAAATTTCCTGCACAGAGACCTCTGCCCCTACTGAATATTCGTACTATTAGTATATTATGTAAGATCTCTGAGGACAAATAACCCACCTTTTTCTGCTGTGTTATTCACATTCATTGGGGCGTATTCAATTGTTAGCGGTAACGCTGATAAACGAGCGCTCAAAAAATCTTACTGTTAATACGGTATTTACTCGCGGAATTTCAGCTCGCTGCCCCCTGAGCGGCGAGCTGAAATTTCACGAGTAAACTACCGTATTAATGCTTTTCGCGCGCAATATTACCGTATAAACGGTAATATTTTTTGAGCGCTCGTTTATCAGCGTTACCGATAACAATTGAATACGCCCCATTATGTCTAATCATTTTTGGACCAAAACTTTGGTCTGCCTCAGTTGTATGGTGGAATGTATACCTAATATGTCTTTGTCCACTCATATTTAATTATCCTCCATATTCTTGGTTATTTCTTCTACAACTGCCTCAGTTTTTTTTCTGTACACCCCATCAGACCTTTACCCAGTGGCGGAACTACCATTGGTGTAGCAGGTGCAGTGCATTGGAGTCCATGGGGCCCACTACACGGAAACTAGCGAGCTGTGGGTCCCTCCTCCCCGCTTCCCTGCACCGGGGCCCACAGCTTGCTAGTTCTGCCTCTGCCTTTACCACACTATTTTCTGATCTACTAGCCTGCCATACAGTATTCATTGTCCCGTTCCATTCACCAACATGATATTGCATAAGTAATTATGGCCACACCCCATCTGGTCACATGATACCAGAACCTTTTTATCTGCCTGGAGGGTAGTACTAAGTATACATAAGAAGAGCAAGATAGTAGTCATGATGCACAGTTTTGCCATGTCAAAGAAACAAGCAAACGGTCAACTAAAAAGGTTCTTCAGACCAAGTGAATGTCTGGTATTTTGTCTACCAATTTTTATTTAGTATTAATGTTCACTGTATTGTAATTCCATCACATGCGTATCACCGCCACATAAAACTTAATTATGTTCTAAAAAAACAGACAGGCTCTATGTGATTTTAAGTCAAAAACATAAAGGGACTCTTAATTTGTAGCAGGAGCCATTTTATTTTAAAACTATCAGAGGGTCTGCTAAATCTATCTTAATCCTCTCAATCTCATGCAAAGGGAATGTAAGACACAGCCAGATCAACAACAGTCAAAAACACAAATAATTTAAATAATGAATTGCCAACATGATATAGGCAGTTTGTAGTTAGAAAATATGAATTCATTGCAATTGGTCTACTTTTATGAAACACTATATATACTAAGTGATAAACTGATGATTGAATTTTAAAGAACTGTAAAAAAAAAAGAGAAAAAGATGAAAACATGTATAAATGTTATGAACTGCAAACGTTTTCAGGCTAAAACATTTATTAAAGGCCGGCTTCTCATATTGTCTCAGATCTTAAATATTGCAAGAAAGCAGATATGTAATTAAAGAGATTAACTTTATTTGATGGTTTTAAGCTGAAGACTGATTGACAGAGCATATGGGATAAACCCACATTCTTCACATAGGTAGCAATTAGGAGGTAGAACAGTGTAAATTCAGGAAACTGACCTACAGTGCTTAGTATCTTAATCATTTTTCAAAGTTCTATGAGATATTATATATTTTCTGAAATACCGTTATGGCTTAAAGAAAAATTGTACTATATTCTCTGACTAACATAAATGTGTCATTAAAGATATAATAATTAAGTACAGTTACCATTTTCTATCCTGTAGAGTATTTTTTGGAAATAATTTATAATTGGCAAATATATAAAATTGACATGGAAGAAGTTCATTACAGGTAATATCACATGCATTTGGTATTCTTGACGTTGGAGCATACAAAGTAAAGATGACCAATTATTTCACTGATTATTCAGTGATGCTAAAAGGTACACACTTTATGGGGGTAATTACACTTGCATGCAAGTGCCTTTGTACATCATAATTTTGTATGTCAAGTAAAATTAGTCACACTGTACATGCGCACAACTTTTGTTGGCCAATGCACAAACATTTTAAACTGCATAGATAAACAGATATACAGGGTGCGTCCAAAAAGGATATATGTTTTATTAATAAAAAATATATCCTTTTTGGACGCACCCTGTATATCTGTTTATCTATTCTATGTTTGGAGATTGGCAATCTCAAACAGGAGATGCAACAAGAGGTTAAGCCATATCTTTTTTAGGAGTATATACATGGTTGTAGCAGCATAAGCCTTATTGTTTTTTAGTATTTTAAACTGCATGTATCTAACACTTGCTCGTTGACAGGTGGATTAGGGGCATTCACATGAAGTGCATAAGAGTAAGGGTCTGCATACCCTTCATAGTCCTCATCATCATCAACATATGAATTCCAGGTGTTTGAGTGAACAAACAGCAGAAGATTCATCTTAGGAAATAACATTGGGATCATACGAGGTAGACAGACATGAGACATAGGGTGGAGAGCACCCTGCCAGTGAGAGCTTACATTGAAGAGGGAGGGGATAAGCCCTCCCTTGAGATGCACCTTATATTTGGGTACACATATATTTGAAATACATACTACCTAGCGCAAATTCAGCACCTGAACAAGATGGGTGCAATTTCCAAGTTGATGATGATGATTGACACATAAACATTGACACAGACACACCTGTACACTAAATTCAAGGTGGCAAGTATATTTGGATTTGTGTACATCCAGTGGTGGAAGTGGGGGAGGTATACAGTGGTATGCCATACCGCTACTTCTCCTACCGGCTTCATTGTAAAACCATTTCATTCCTTTCACTTACATTCTAATTGCATATTTCATAATGTCACTTCCATATTTCCATACCACCTACCACTGTGTACATCAAAATAGAGCTGTGAAAACATCATTGTGTACTATTTGTATATACGGAAATGGACAACTTTATGTTCTGCTCTAAATCATCCCCTCTGCCTTGGCTGTCCTTCTGCAGTGCACATACACCGTGATTCTCCTACATTGCTGCAACTAATACTAACCACTTCCTATTCTAATTTTACTAAATCCAAATATCTACTACATCACTTACATACACAGTGGCCTAGTGGTTAGCACTTCTGACTCACAGCACTGAGTCATTAGTTCAATTCCCGACCATGGCCTTATCTGTGTGGAGTTTTTATGTTCTCCCTGTGTTTGCGTGGGTTTCCTCCGGGTGCTCCGGTTTCCTCCCACACTCCTAAAACATACTGGTAGGTTAATTGGCTGCTATCTTAATTGACCCTATTCTGTCTGTGTGTCTGTGTGTTAGGGAATTTAGACTGTAAGCTCCAACGGGGCAGGGACTGATGTGAATGAGCTCTCTGTACAGCGCTGCGGAATTAGTGGCGCTAATAAATAACTGATGATGATGATAAATATACTAAGCTGTGTCTGGCAGCATCATTTTGTTGTAATCAATTATTAAGCAAAATTGTGTTTATAGTGTGGTAGGAAATATTTTTTATTCTAAGAACTGACAGATGTTAGACAGTGAATAAAATGTAGAAATACTAATAGGGCTTTTTATCAAATCTAAATTATGTTTTAGTCAGTGGTTTATTTTAGTACAACTACTTATGAAAGTGAAGCAGGATCAGAATGACACCCATGACACCATAGAAATATGAAAAAAATCAAGTTTCAAAATATGAACTCTCCTAACTGTATATGGCAAATTCAGAACATAAAGGACCTGATTCACATTTGGACATAACCTGCACGCAGCGTATATTTAATAAATGAGCAAAGCTCCGACCACATTCAAATCCAAGCGGATTTCCAGAAACGTTTCAATTTGAACCTGGGTGTAATTATACTCTGCCTAAATGTTACTTGCCTTATGTTCACAGACAGAACACAGTGCATGCAGGATATGCACTTGCATAATATATGTGCAATATAAAAGACCTGTCAGAACTAGAGATGCTCACTGACCCCCGTGAACTGGTTTTGGTTTTAGTTTTGGATATGGATTAGGTTTTGGTTTTGGCAAAACCGCCCTCGTGTGTTTTGGTTTTGGATTTTTTAGAAAAAATCCTAAATATGCTATAATCACATAATTTTGCTTTTCTTTTGTTCCAACATTATTATTAACCTCAATAACACTAATTTCAAGTCATTTGCAGTCAATTTTGACCACCTCACAGGTCACAATATTAATTTCATATACTTTCAAACAAAGACTGCAACGACCTGGTTGGATGCTAAGCGACAGAGCAATGACACAAACACACTGCAGTTCCTAGCACATCTAGGAAACATTGGCACACAGCAGTGGCAGAAAAGATAAATGGGGGTCCGTCCTCCCTCTCACCCCTCGCTATGTTGGATCTTAAAAAGGAATTCAAAACTTGCGAGATCCTAGGGCGACTGAAATTTTGACATATGAACTATGGAGGTACAATACATTGTCCAGTCTAACCCTTACCCTCTATTGCAACTCTGTTAAAGAGTACGGTATTACCTCCCCACTCCATTACAGGCAGACTGAAGCTCCTCCCACATATTTAGGATAATGTCCTGATGGCATCTCATACAGGTCAAGAAGAAACGATTTGGAAGGCATTCCTGTTACTGTGACCTCACTAGTCCTGCCCCCGTGTACAAATCAACCAATTCACACAGTGCATTTCTGCACAGCAGGTCTGGTTTGTGGTCAGTCACTGTCTGCTTCATTAGAGAAGCACCTCCCTCCTGACATGGAGGTAAAGAGAACATGATGGATATATTTACTTAAGTATAAACACTCCAGTTATTTCAGGTATATTATTCAAATTAGTAAAACACAGCATTTGCTATAAATTAATGTCAAATAGTCACTATTTAATATTGTTTTAATTTAGAGATGGACGGCCTTGGTTTCCTTGAAACCGAACCTGCCCGAACTTCGGGAATCCGAGTACCAAGCCGAGTCAGCTCGGTACTCTCGCGCCTATTCGGATTCCAAAATGAGGCAAAACGTCATCGTGACGTCGTCGGGTCTCGAATCTCGCGAGTTTTAGAATTAATAAATATCAGCCACCACGGCAATCTAGCGGCATCTGAGAGAGGGACAGAGAAGGGTTAGGTCGCAGGAATAGAGCAGTATAGATAAGTATAGAGGAGGCATTTTTCCGAATTTACACTACAAAGTGTTTGGGGTGTTATATCCCCCCTTCTAAAAAAAGCTGTATTTGCAGATTGCTAAAATTGTAATATAGCAGCACAGCATATTTCTGAATTTGCACTACAAAGTGTTTGGGATGTCATATTCCCCCCTTCTAAAAAAACTGTATTTGCTGAGTGCTGAAAGAGTAATATAGCAGCAAAGTATATATCTGAATTTTCACTACAAAGTGTTTGGGGTGTCATATCCCCCCGTCTAAAAAAAACTGTATCTGCTGAGTGCTGAAATTGTAAGATAGCACTGTATATTTCTGAATTTGCAATACAAAGTGTTTGGGGTGTCATATTGCCTGCCCCCTTCTAAAAAAAACCCCAAAGAGAAATGGTGCTTTGGTCATTTTGATTAATAGCATCCTTAAAGCAGTTCATTGGGGCTGATTCTAAGCTCACTGATGAACTGGCTTTTTACTTTGGATTTCAATAGCTCTTTTTAGTGCGCTGTCTGGCACCCTGGATTGGTGTGAGTCTGATAAAAGCACACATCCCGGGGTGATCAGCGCTCATTGACATTTATTAGCTGTAGAATTACCTCACTTATCCAAGAAACAGGTGGCGCACTCGTTGCCATATATTACATGTAGAATTACCTCACTTATCCAAGAAACACGTGAAGCGCTCGTTGCAATGTTTCCTAGATGTGGTAGGAACTGCTGTGTGTTTGAGTCATTGCTCTGTCGCTTACCATCCAGCCAGATCACTGCAGTATTTGGCTGAAAGTGTATGAAAAGCATATTGTGACCTGTGAGATTATCAAAATTGAATGGAAATGACTGGAAATTTGTGTTAGTGAGGTTAATAATAAAGTAGGTACAAAATAATACCTAAATTATTTTATTTTAGTCCAAAAAATAGAATTTTGTAAAAAATACCAAAACAAAACCCAACAAAACCAAAAGCAAAACACGCAAAGGCGGTTTTGGCAAAACCAAAACACGAAGGTAATCCAGATCCAAAACCAAAACACGGCGGTCAGTGAGCATCTCTATTTTAATTTCTCCTTTAACTGTATTTTCTGGTCAGGCACTGAACTGAACACGGAATAATGTCATCTGGTTGTGTGGGATGTCCTCTGTTTATTTTAAATACAACCGAGACACAGTTAGTGAAACTTCAAATTCTGTGAAACGGATATTGTTAAATATGTGAAAGATTTAAAAAGTAAGAAATGGTTAAATCTATTACTGATGAAAAGTCTGTGACCATGCTGAAGGTAATGGCAATTTAGAAAAAAACTGTAAAGGTGTATTTGATTTTTCAAAGGAAGATATTGGATTTTTTTTTTCCATTCAATTATTTCAGCAAAACGGTTTTTGTTTGTTGAGCAAATGAACAACCATGCCATGAATACTGATTATATATTAGCTTGTTATTTCTTAAATTAAATACCCACTAATCTATATTCACTGGGTGGGGATGCATGTCTTTGTGTAATTGGGCATAAGCCATGTGAATAAGAGGTGAGAGTTTATCACTGGTTAGTGTGGCTGAAGGTCTGCTAATGTGTAAGATATCACTTTAATGAACTGAGTGCAAACTCATTTGTATGCAAAATCTCTGCTAATGCCCTAATGAGCTTTAATTAAGTCATATTTGAGAAATAAGAGGGAAGATGGACTAAGGATTTTACAGATATTTAAATTTTCTATATTATCATAAAAAAACACGTTAACTATTTACTTGCCAAACAAAAAGCAGTCCTTATTACAGTGATTCAATCATCCATGAATTTAAAGGAGTGGAATGCTGTCAGCTGAATGTGCATAGAAAAAATGCTTCCGTTATTTAGGTCTTCCAGAATTTTGTAATGAAAAACTGAGACACCCATTTGACCTTTAGTTGGTTTAAGCCGTAAATACACTCCATAAATAAGTTTGAGTGTCAAATAAAGTAAAACATTTATAGGAACCAAGTTACCCTGTTACTTTTGTTTGATCATGAGTCTGATTGATGAGAAAATAAGCATTGGCAGTTAAAGATTTATAGTTGAAAAATGGGGCCCTAACCCATAGTTGAAAAACGGGGATCCTTCCCGTACAGAACACTAAGGTATCTCAAGTATCTTCAATTCCAGTGGTGAATTTATGTTAATAAAGTTGGAGGCTTGCTTCCAAATAATTATGCAGAAATTATATTATATAATATTTTTAGGTGTCTTTAGGCATTTTTGTCAGTTGCCACTGGGTTGTGATCTTGAAACGACCTCTGTTCCTGAAACATTTTTCACACAGTTTATACTTGTAAAAAACACTGGTATTTTTTATTTAAAATCTATTTTAGCTTTTTTTTTTTTTCAGGAATTTAACATCAACCTTTTTAGTATCAAGACAAAAATTAGGGGGCATATTTATCAAAGGGCAAAAAACTTTGCCCTATACATCAAGCGGTCTGTCCCGGCAATGGCATTGCTAGCACCACTGGTAGCCCCCATTGGCAATAAGATTCACCAGGTCTCGCAAGAGATAAGCTAGAAGCCTATTTAAGAAGCCTATATAGGAAGCATTGCGGCAGTACAGGCACTGATGCACTTATATTATATATATATAATATATATATATATATATATATATATATATATTATATTTACCTAACAAAGTGGTGTGGCACATGCCCAGATCCCCTGAGACTAAAGCTCCTGACATGACCCTAGGACTAATTATTATACTTATGACCTATACAGCATAAAGAAGGATAAATGCCCCCCACATTCATTCTCTTGCCAAAGCCTGTCGCTTCCAACTATGCAACATCGCCCGCATCCGTCCCTTTCTCTCTCAGGAGGCCACCAAAACCATCATACACGCACTCATCATCTCCCGCCTGGATTACTGCAACCTCCTCCTCACCGGCCTCCCCCACTCCCGTCTCTCCCCCCTCTGCTCTATACTCAATGCGGCCGCAAGACTCATCTACCTCTCACGCCGCTCCTCCTCTGCCTCCCCTCTCTGCCTTGCCCTACACTGACTCCCCTTCCCCTACAGAATTCTTTTTAAACTCCTCACCACCACTTACAAGGCTCTCTCCCACTCTACTGCCCCTTATATCTCTAACCTCCTCTCCATTCACACTCCCACCCGCTCCCTGCGCTCGGCCAATGACCGCCGCCTCTCCTCCTCTCTGATCACCTCTTCCCATTCCAGAATCCAGGACTTTTCCCGTGCAGCCCCCCTTCACTGGAATGACCTCCCTCGCTCCATCCGCCTCTCTCCTACTCTGTGCTCCTTCAAACGTGCACTCAAAACTCACCTCTTTCTCAAAGCCTACCAACCATCCACTTATCCCCCATCTCCTCCGCTCATTCTCCCCTCTCTCCCATTCTCTCAACTGGCTCCTCTTGTGCCTGGTCTGTTTAACCCTCCCTTAGGATGTAAGCTTGCTTGAGCAGGGCCCTCTTCCCTCCTGTCTCCTTACCCGTTCTTCTGCTCCGTGTCTATTGCATCTGCCTGCCTGGAGTTTCTGAAGTATTGGTACTTTTGTTTATTGTTCTGTACTGTTATACCCTGTATAGTCTACTGTTTGTACTATGTGCGGAGCTGTGGAAACCTTGTGGTGCCTAACAAATAAATGATAATAATAATAGGAACATTTACAGCGACCATTGCTAAAAGGAGAAACAAATCATCCCCAAATCTCTTAAGACTGGTATTGTATATCCATAGATGTAAACGAGTACAAATTTTGTTCACCCAGCTCTCTGTGGATCATGTCATGTGAATGATTACTTGAACTTTAATGAGTTCTTAAACACACTTGAAATGAAATACACGGTGCTGCAGGACTCAGCGCAATGAAAGAATTAAACACTACATACTAAGGTTGTATGGAACCGACTTTAATCAGAGCGCTGTGAGTGCATACAAATGAATTCAAACTCTCCTGCAGCCTCTCACAGTATGACACTGATGAAGAAAAATGAGGACTTTCATATTCTCTCTGTGTGTATTTTTTTTTTTAATTTTTAAGAAGCCGCTCTGGCTACATTCAGAGAGCTGTCATAGGAGACAAATGAAGCTGTTTGTTTTTATTCCTTCTCTAACAAGATAAAAGGCTGTGTACGTTTAAAAAAAAAAAAGAAAAAAAAAAAGACACCTCTAAACAAAATAGGATTTTGTACAAATCATGATATTAGCTGAGGCAACATAAAGCCATACAGCTATAGATTGTGCAGGAGTGCATTGAAAACACATCCAGGGAACATCAACAGAAATGTCAAGGTGTTAGAAAACAAAAGGGTGTCTATTATATTGTGTATAGCTGTATTAAGCAGTACAAAATGCACTGTCAGGAAAATAATTTCCTTGTAATTTTACATAGTGTCTAAAATGTACTACTCCTTTGTTGTTTAGCATTGGATTGCTAAATTATCCACTTAAAATTGGACACCTATAAAAATTGTGCGCTGCATATCTGGTTAGTGTTTCATTAAGATGCATGAACAGGGGACTGTCACTGCATATAAAATGTGTGTGGTTGTGTTTCTGTACGCTGGGCCTCACTCGCCCATACAAGCATTAACAAGTAACAACAGACTATCTATCCCATGAAACTTCAGGAGAAATTAACTAGGGATGTGCACCGGCCACTTTTGGTGTTTTGGGTTTTGGGTTCTGATTAGCTTGATTTTTGGGGTTCTGATATGTTTTGCCAAAACACCCGACGAAAGGTTTTGGTTCTGATTTAGGGTTTTGGGTTCTGATTTATTTTTAAAAAAGCATAAAAAGTGCTAAAACCAATTTTTTTGTTTGTTTTTCACTCCTACGCTATTATTAACCTCAATAACATTCAATAACAATCATTTCCACTAATTTCCAGTCTATTCTGAACACCTCACAATATTGATTTTAGGCCAAAAGGTTGCACCGAGGTAGCTGGATGTCTAAGCTAAGCGACACAAGTGGGCGGCACAAACACGTGGGCCATCTAGTAGTGGCACTGCAGTGCACTGCAGGCTTGAATGGCCTTTTGCTGCTCCTCCATCCTCTGCAGCATATAGAGGGTGGAGTTCTAGCGCGTCACTACCTCTTGTTTTCGTTGATGACAGGGCATTTTCATTCTTTTTTTATTTGGCAGTAACATTGAACGTAGTTTTATATCTGATACTAATATTTCTGGACTGCAAGAAGAGTGAACGTATTTTAATTGACCAGTACTAATATTTCTGGACTGCAACAACAGTCAACGTAGGTAAATGTAGCAGTACTAATATTTCTGGACTGCAACAACAGTGAACGTATTTTAATTTAGCAGTAATAATATTTCTGGACTGCAAGAAGAGTGAATGTATTTTAATTGACCAGTACTAATATTTCTGGACTGCAACAACAGTGAACTTAGGTATTGCAGTACTAATATTTCTGGACTGCAACAATATATTGCTCTACAATTTTTTTTATACTTTTTAAATAATTTTTTTATATTTTTTTGTAATTATTTTTGTATAATTTTTTTTTAATTTTTTGTAATTTTTTTTATGATTTTTTTAATATTTTTAAAATAAGTATGGACTTAGCAGAACAAAGCACAGGACAAAAGCACCACTGGACTCAGCAGGACAGAGTAATGGCCAAAGCACCACTGGACTCAGCAGGACAGAGCACAGGACAAAAGCACCACTCAACAGGACAGAGCAGAGGAGAAACTAACTAACTCACTAACCACTGGACACAGGAGCACCACTACACTATCTACAACCTTCCTCTTCCCTGATCTCAGCCCGAATGAAGATGGCGGCCGCAAGCGGGGAATTTATGCAATCCGAGTCTCGCGAGATCCGACGCGAGACGTGGACGTCAGAGCCTTGTTTTCATTTTTTTGCCCGCCGGAAATATCCGAACAGTACTCGGATCCCGTTGGATCCGCACTGTTCGGGTGGGCTCGGATTAGCGGAATCTGAGCCCGCTCATCCCTAAAATTAACCATAGCCAAGATTATGTATAGCGGTTGCTTATCATGCAGCAACGACAGTCAGTTCATTCTGCTTTCAGGTGTGGTTTGAAATCCATGCCAAACAAATATTGTGACTTCATCGTGGAACACGGAAGGCCAAACTCCACCGGGAAACATGCTAAATTCTGCAGAGGGAGGTGAGTATTCCATGGAATAATGCGGAAAATGTCGTCATCCGTACTGCATATACCATTTACACGCATATTGAACAGCATTCTTCTGCTTGCTAAATGACTATTACTATACTAAATTCAGAATCCTTCTACTAAGCTGTATAGAAATCAATTTAAAAGCTGCCCTGGAACAACTATTGCAACTCTACAGTTTATCCATAATACATAGGAGTATATTTACTAAACTGTGGGTTTGAAAAAGTGGAGATGTTGCCTATAGCAACCAATCAGATTCTATTTAGATTCTGTTTATTTAGTGCATTCTACAAAATGACAGCTAGAATCCGATTGGTTGCTACAGGCAACATCTCCACTTTTTTAAACCCGCAGTTTAGTAAATCTAGCCCATAGTGTGTTATATTGCTACAAAAAAAAAGCTGATTAAAAAAATGGTCCACAAGGTCCGTATGGCATACTTATTATGAAGCATGTTTTTCTAATGTAATCCATAAGGTGAATATTGACTTTCCCGTAGATCCAATAAAATATTAATGCATTTTGCCTGAGCATATGTCACAGATTAAGTTGTAGGCATACGATTCTCCAGGGACAAAGTAAAGTTTAGAGAGATAATTAGTGAGACCACCTTGGAAATATTTCTGACACAAGGTTTTATATTTATGAAAGCTGTTGCACAGGTTTATTAAAGGGGCTGTAAACCACAGTATCCAATAAGACATTTTTTAAACTGTACTAGAACATTACGGAATCTGATTGGTTGCTGTGGGTTACAGTACCTTTCATGTGCCATTATCTCTGCAACAGTTTTAATAAATGTCCCCCTACATGAATAAAATGACAGTTTGTTAATACCACAAGTCATTGTAAGTAGCTTACTTGTACGGGATGTGCTTGCTGCCATTGACCAGAGCAAGAATGACATTGCCGAGAGCTGACAGGGAGAGACACAATCCTGTGCTTCCATCTCTATTTTTACTCTGCACCTTTACGCAGCTCCCTAAATCAATAAGATGCAGTCGACTGCGACCTCCCGACACTGCCAAGAGAAAGGAAATCCGGTTAACCTTCAACAGCTGAAGAATTACAGCTCATTTTTATATGAATTAATACAGAATGTTATCGTTCTTCAAGATAATTACATATTTAGCATTCACAGCGCCAATGGTCATGTGCTAAATGCTTATGACTCTAACATAAAGCTTAGCGCCTTACCCATCCAACAAATAATAGCGATGAAATGTGCTTAGCAAATTCAATACTACTGTACAAACAAAATAAATAAAAAATAAAAAAATGTTGAATGGTTCCTGCTTAGTTAAATAATGGTACATTACAGGGAGATGCCTTGCTGTAAAGTTCTAATGGCAACTTCTTCTTAATGAATTTAAAAATAAGATGTGTGAGTAGTTTACACAAGAATTTGGCTTTATGAACTCCTGGTTACATTTGGATCAGACCGTTTCAGGCGGCTGTGGTGAGTGTATTGTTAAAACCTGAATATTAATCAATTTGTTTAAATGAAACAGTTATTTTTAACCTAAAGCCCGGTCACATTCTCCACCCGTATTCATTCTCGCACACACAAAAGAGAGATGGAGACAATCTAAAGAGTGACAAGAGGATCCAGTACAAAACTGAGGTGTAAGTACCTCCTGTCCTCAACTAGGATGCCATCAGACCTGATACTTATCCCAACTTTGGCTTTTTTCGAGGTAACTTGCATTTGAATAGATTTGGGAACTTCTGATATGTGCAGATATCTACTTTGGATGTGAAAACATAAGGTGGAATGGACTAAGAGACCATTTTGAACTTTTCCAAAGACTGTGAACTGTGGCATTAACCATGGAACACATTGCTGGAAATTGCATATTTAGGCTGGGTACACATACACACTACAGAAAATTTCTCCTGATGCAATATCCGTAATGATTTTATCAACAACTGGAAAAAAAAGAGTCCCGATCAGCATCCTGATTCATGTGTACACATTATAAAGTTTTTACATGATTTACCTTCAGACCTGTACTCTTCATCTGTCATAACAATCAGCTGAAAAGAATGTGACTCCATAAAGATCTATGGACACTGCCGGTCGTGAGTACATACACACTGCAGGATTGGAGCAACATTGCTCCATCGTTGAACGAGATTTTTTAGTTTGGTTTAAAAGTTAAATCAAAAGATACGATGTGGTTTAGAATGATAATTGTTCATTGTGGGAGCGTACACACTAATGCGATATCATGCCGTATGGTCGTTTATCATGTGAATCATCTGAAAACCCTGTAGTGTGTACCCAGCCTTACATGCAACATTGACATAAAATTTTCATCCACTAAGATAGATTGGGGAACTACTCCCTGGGCCAATAAAAGAGAAAGACAAAAGTTATTTATGTAACCAGAAACAGAACTAGTGAGCTGTGGGCCCAGTGCAAGAAGGTGGGAGCAGGGATCCGGGACCCACAGCTCACTAGTTCTCTGTGCATCGGGCCCCATTATCTCCATGGGCCCAGGTGCAGGGAAGCGGGGCGGAGGGATCCGGGGCCGACAGCTCACTAGTTCCCTGTGCATTGGCCCCCATTATCTCCATGGGCACAGGTGCAGGGAAGTGGGGTGGAGGGATCCGGGGCCCACAGCTAGGTGACCCACCCACCCGTTTCCCTGCACATGAGCACATGAAGATAATAGGGCCCAATGCACAGGGAACTGGTCCTGGGAATTCTGTAATATAGACACACACTCACACAGACACAGAGGGAGACAGACAGAGACAGAGAGACTAGGGTCAATTTTGATAGCAGCCAATTAACCTACCAGTATGTTTTGGAGTGTGGGAGGAAACTGGAGCACCCAGAGGAAACCCATGCAAACACAGGGAGAACATACAAACTCCACACAGATAAGGCCATGGTTGGGAATCGAACTCATGACCCCAGTGTTGTGAGGCAGAAGTGCTAACCACTAGGCCACTGTGCTGCCCACATAGGGACACAGACAGAGATAGGGATAGACAGACATAGGGACAGGGACACAGACAGACTTGGACACAGGACCAGCAGAATGTGAAAGCTGGGGACCCTGGCACAGAACAGATGGATGTCCCAACTTAAGGTCCCCCGCCTCTGCCCAGGAGTGGGTGAGTGGCAGCTGCTGCCTAGAGATAATCACTACTGTCCCCATGAGTGGGGGATCCTATAAGGGGAATGACCCCAAAAGAGAAATGGGGATTGCTGCTACAGGAGTGTGGCTGCCTATACAGAGGGGAGGAGTACCTAATTCCAGAGAGGGGGAGAACCCATACTTACAAACTTTCTTCAGCTCTCTTCCGGAAGCCTGCCAGTGGAGGTGGGCGTGAGGGGGGGCGGGCACCTGTGACGTCATGATGCAAACGCGTCATTTGACAGCGGGGACGGGGCCAAACCTTTTGGTACTTAATTCTGCCCACTTCACTAGGAAGTGGGGCACTTCCTAGTGAAGTGGGCAGAATTCGGGAGATTGCCACAGGGAGTGTGATCACCCGGGAGTGTGGGAGACTCTCGCAAAGTGCGGAGTCTCCCGGACATTCCGGGAGAGTTGGCAAGTATGGGAGAGCCCCATATCACTAAAGAGAACCCAAGAGAGATGGGGACATTTTGCATGGAAGAGACCTTGAAGTGAGGGTAGCTGCAAGAGGCATGGTAGCTGAAGTGTCAGAGCCAGGGCTGTGTGTACACAGAGAGAAGTGTCAGAGCCCAAAGGGGAATCATCTCCGCAGAGGAGGAGTGAGCTGCAGTTGAGAGTTACACAGCGTGTGTTAAAACTGCATTGAGGAGAAGCTGCCTGCCTGTTAGCATCCATGTGAGTGCCCCTGCAGAGAAAGGGTGATCTGCAGTGAAGTATGGAGTACTGGAGTGTAGGAGACATGTAATGTTATATTACAACTAGATAACATTAAGATGTGTGCAGGAGGAGTAAGGAGATATATTTGCAACCATATTCATATTGCTCATAAAGAACTGCTGGAGAGAGTAAGGAGCTGTATATATTTATTTATTGCTGCAACCATTATGATTATGGTGCTGGAGGAAGAGTTCAGTTTGTCATAGAGATGGTCTGGCGCCCAAATTATTCTGACGTTTATTGCACTGCACCACAAAGTGACATCACCTGTGTACCACTACTTACAAAGAAACACCTGCATGTGCAGGGACCCCCTGGTTATTTACACCCATGCCCATCAGCTAGCCAGGGCTTGTGAAAGAGGTGCACTGTGTAACCTTTGCACCCCACACTACACACAGTGACAGGGGGTTACATTATTATTATTCAAATATTTATCATGAAAAAATAAGTGTATTTCGTGCTCCTTTCTTTTATTGTCACTAAAACCCTTTATCTGTGCTACAGTTTGAAAGTCACCATTTAAAAAGCACAAGGTCTATAGTATATAACTGTCAATTTAGCATTGAATGGAAGTGAACAATTTTTCTGTTTTCTTGCTATACTTTCTTTTCATCAATCAACTGGAAAATAAATCCCTCCAACACAGTATTGTATCTGAACTCTTACTGGTCCCTTCAGTTAAAATAGTATTTGTTCAAAGCTCCAAGTCTTCGGTTATGTCTTGTCACTTCTAGGCAAGCTTTATTCATATACGGTACTCCTTGCTACATTTCTCTGAGCAGCCTGCGCCTATGTTGTGCGCCTAGTTAAAGTTAACGTATATGATTTTATTTTTTTAATAACAAAATATATTTTGTTAAAAAAAATAATATACCAATATAATTTGACATTTTAACCAGGATGAAGAGACAGGGTTCAACACCTACAGGACAGTTAAAGAGGCACTATATTACACAGACTATATTGGAGAAAACAGCATTACTCGTGCAACATTCATGCACGTTGTCTTTGAAATCTTATTGTTTTAGCTGGGGTAAAAAAACAACGAAAGACAAAATGATACAGCTGCTTAAACGATCATTGGAAACACATTACTAGATTTCATACTTACTGCCTCCTTTCCCACTCTTCTCCATGCGATACTGATATATGTGCAATGTAAACAGCATGTGAGAGTTTCTGTGGTCATCCTCATCCCGTTGACTGCTCTTACGAGAGGCAATAGCGGCATCCAAGAAAAAAGCAGCTTTCTCAGCTGTAGGGGCCCGCAACTCACTCTGGTTCTGCAGCTAGAGACAGAGGTAACATGGTGTAAACAAAACATCAGTTATTACCACTACTTCATAGTATCTTCAAATATCTCTTCTTGGAATAAAACCTGAAATAAGCTTTTTGAAAAGCTTAAAGTGCATCTGTTGCCTTTACACAGTGGAGCTAATTTAGGAACCACACCTGATGGCCACCGCAAACACTCAGGAGCATGGCCCCTCGGCACACTCAGGAGCATGTCCCCTCGCCACACTCAGGAGCATGGCCCCTCGGCAAACTCAGGAGCATGTCCCTTCTGCACACTCGAGAGCATATCCCTCGCCTCACTCAGGAGGATGTCCCCTCAGCACGCTCAGGAGGATGTCCCATCAGCACGCTCAGGAACATGTCCCTTCTATACACTCAGGAGCATATCCCTCGCCTCACTCAGGAGGATGTCCCCTCAGCACGCTCAGGAGCATGTCCCCTCAACACACTCAGGAACATGTCCCTTCTGTACACTCAGGAGCATGTCCCCTCGCCACACTCAGGAGCATGTCCCCTCGCCACACTCAGGAGCATGTCCCCTCACCACACTCAGGAGCATGTCCCCTCGCCACACTCAGGAGCATGTCCCCTCACCACACTCAGGAGCATGTCCACTCGCCACACTCAGGAGCATGTCCCCTTGCCACACTCAGGAGCATGTCCCCTCGCCACACTCAGGAGCATGTCCCCTCAGCACAATCAGGAGCATGTCCCCCAGGAAGGTCCCATACTGGTCTCCATTGGGCTGGGTCACTGGCCCCCTGCATTTTTTTCCTTTAACCTAGGCCACCGAGTCGAGTCTTGCTCCCTGGGCTAATATTTGTTGGCCCTCCTCTGCTCTAGGGGTGTTGGTACACAGAGTATGTAAAGTCACTTTGCACAAGCTGCAGTCACTCATGGGAATGCTAAATTTTGCAACAAGGATCCTTCTTACGGGAAGGATCTTTAGTCGTAAGCAAACTAGTAGGTGTGCGGGCTCCACTTTACTTTATGAGAGTAACTGAGGAGATGAGGAAGAATTTAAAGAAATGGGATGTATTCTTACACAGTTGCAATGGTAGGTCGGTGTACCACTCTGAGGTGGTAGATATGTTTATGGATATGGCATGAGTGGGGTTAGGGATTACTTTTAAGGTAGGAGTTGTCATGGGAAGTAGTCAGTGGAATGATTCAAGACATGGTTGGCAAATAATATGGCACTGCTTAAAATGTTCTCAATAGTATTTGCGTTTGAGCTTTGAGGTGAAGGCTTTCAGAATAGGAAATAATGCTTTACTGTGATAACGATTGTGGTCTTATATCTCACACCCAGTTATTAACATGTGTTGGTATCTAGTTCCACAACAGGGGAACATTTTCTTTTATGCTAAGCTAGTATTCAGAAAAAGAACATGTAATACTAGGCTGCAATGCTGTGAGGCACAGCAGTCAAGGGAAGTATTGCATTTGCTCCTTAGGGCATCCAAGACAGAATATTGCAGATTTCCCTCTTTGCAGTGTTAGAATGTGCCCGTTAGCATGATGTAGGGAATATGAGTATGCATGCGTCAAAATGAGGATGGGAATTTTCAGTTTATATCTGTTTTCAGACACTGTATGTCTAAGATGGGTGTGTCATGGGCACAAAAAGTTGATGGGGGTGAAAGGGTGAGGGACAGAAAATGAGTAAATAGTAATGTGGTGGTATACTACGACATGATAGTGTATATACATTGGTTGACCTTGAGAAGGTTTATATAAAAAAAAGAAAGAAAAGGAAACAGACAACAAGGTGATGGTGAAGAGGTGGCTACTTGACCTAAGGGGCTATGGTGTAATGCAGATGATCGTGGAGGAAGGAAGGAAAACAAAATGTGGCGGTAGAAACATGTTTAAGTTAGATGTTAACATGGGCAGCACATATGCTGTATTTGAAAGAGGTTATTTGCTTTGTTCTGTTTATTTGTTTTTTTGTTTAGATCCAGCAGCCGGCATACAGAGGCTGTGCATGCACCCAACACACTAGTAGTCCACTTGTAATTTGTGAGTGTACCTATAAGAGAGTTGATAACCAAGATGAGGTAAGACCTGTTAAGGTTATGGGTGCACTTTATTAACACTATGGTCAGACATTGTAGCAACATGTGAATCAGGCCAGGAAAGAAATTATCAGGCCGATGAGATAATTTGTGGCCAGTATTATGGAAGGTGAGAATGAATGCTTTTTTGCCAGTAACGGGGTGTATCTAAAATTGGCCTAAACATATGGGGCCTCATTTAATGTTAGGAGTAAGTCCTACTACAATTGCAAGTTTGGTCTTGGCAAAACCATGTTGTGCTGTGGTGGGGACTTAAAAAGTGCAGACAGATCTAAAGTTGTAAGTAAGGTACAAGTAGGGTGCATCCTACCTCAACTCTAAATTGCAGTGTTAAAATAAAGCTGCCTGTCACATGCAAAAGCAGGCAGCATTTTCACTGCATTCAAAACATCGCTTTTTTTACTACTTTGAATTGCAACATGGTTTATCACGGTGCAAATGTGCACCCCTTAGCTTGATTTCCTCCTAACTTGAAGGCTCACGATGTACAGGGATCCAAAAGGGAGAGGAGAAATTAATTGTTGTGTCAGGTTGCACAAATTTAAAGGAATTGCCAATCTGTGATTTGAGGTGTCCTGTTGGGTTACCCCTTCTTAGGTGTCAGGCCGTAGGCCTTCTGAGACGTACAACGGAGCAAAACACTAACCGGTATTAGCGCCACTGAATTAGCAGGTGCGGAGTCTAACGTACCCCTGGTGTTCGCCAGGGACCCCCACAAGGAGGTTTGGACTTCGCTGCACAGGGCACGCAGGTAGCAGTCCTACTAGCCAGTTGCCAGTGTAGTGTAGAAGGGTAAGACGTCCGGGTGGAGCCAATCACGAATGTACGGAACCAGGGAGAATCCGAAAGGGTAGTCAACAATCCGAGGTCGCAGTACAGAATGGGTCTCACAGATAATAGGAAGGTCTCCAAGCCGGGTCACAATGGGAACAGGAAACAGTGGAAGCACAGTAGGGAACAGGGAGCAGGAGAACCAGGATGCTAGGTATGAACCTGTTACTCTGGAACCCTAATGGCGCCAGAGCCAGGTTTAAATAGGGAAGGTAGAGAAATGATTGGAGGAGCCAGGAGGTGGGATTCCCGCGGGACAGGTAGCGTCCCGTTGCTAAGCAACGGGACGAGGCAAGGCGCATGCGCCCGACGGCCCCTAGAAGTGGAAGCCGCAGGGCGTCTGTTGCCTAGCAACAGAGCGCTGCGGCCCGGAAGGAGGAAGGCGTCCGTTCCCCGGCTGACATTAGGTAAGGAACCCCAGTTTTATATAAAAAAAAAAGGTACCCCAAGGGGATTGTGGGTACTGAAAAGGTTCATCTACAAGAGCAAAGTCCCAAGGGCATGATGGTGTTGGAGTGACAGGCAAATGGTGACCATGTGCAGTTCATAGTGGTGGTAAAAGACAGTTCTCCACAATTGGGGTCATTAGGGGTGAAAGAGAAATAAATAAGTAAGGAAGTTATAATGGGATTAAATACAAAGATACATATTTGTAGATATAAATATGCTATCTGTTTATAACATGTATGTAATGTTTGTAAATGCTGTGGCCAATTTGCATCCCCACGAGTGTCGGTGTCAGTTCTTGATGGATTACAGGGCTGTCATTGTGTAAGTGACTGAGAGCAGAATTGACACTGCTCAGAAATATTTTTATCATCATTTGAATAGGCTGATATTCAAAACATAATTAATTTGAACAACTGATACAAAGTTGAACTATTCTGTTATTCAGTTTCTGCATTCCAGGATTGCAATGGATCAGACAAAATGTACAAAACCCCTGCATAGCTGATTGATTGATAATGTAACATAGCAACTCAAAACTCAAATTAACTGCTTTATATTTTTCAATGCGCTGCACTTGACAATCCCTTTTGAAAGATATACTGTACCTGCCACCTTTTCCTATCTACCAGGAAGATTGATTTTGTGCCAGATACCTTTTACAGTTCTAATTTATTACCTTGAGACAATAGTATTATTATCCTAGAGCATCACACAGCAAGATAAAACCCTTCATGTTCAATCCATAGGATACAGTCATCTGAATGGCACATTGTAGCTGCATTTGTATATGCTCCATATTTGTCAATATATAATTACCATTTTAAATATTTGTAACTAGGTATTATGTATTCTAGTCCTCTGACAAATAAGAATGTTTTTTTAGGCTGAATGAAGATGGGACCGTAAATATAGTAAATAACTTAATGTAAACTAACCATCAATTACAGTTACAGAAGCAAAACATTGCACACTGAATTTCTGTTATTTACAATATGGGTATGTTATTCATTATAATAATTCATAATTAATCACCCAATAGGCGGTAATATCACTGACCATCATTTATTTATAATTTCTATAGAGAACAATTTGCCCTCAAGGGTAACTTTGAAGTATTTTAAAAGACACCGATAAGAGATTAGATGAAATTTCAAAACTGTCCAACAAAATAGTTACGTTATTCTGTATTTGGCCATGAAATCTCAACAGTAAAATCTGACCTTAAGGGCTAGATTTACTAAGCTGCGAGTTTGAAAAAGTGGGGATGTTGCCTATAGCAACCAATCAGATTCTAGCTTTCATTTATTTAGTACCTTCTACAAAATGAAAGCTAAAATCTGATTGGTTGCTATAGGCAACATTCCCACTTTTTCAAACCCGCAGCTTAGTAAATCTAGCCCTAAGTGTCCTGTCCTATATTCATTCGGTGAAATGCGAATTAATAAACAGCGTGAGAATGACATTGCACAGAGTGGTGAAGCACACGGGGTACTGGAAGAGCGTATTGCTGGAATTACACAGCTCTGCAAGTCTGTAGCGTCTCCGCCATTCCGTAGGATATTTTGCCTCAACTGACTGATGAAGTTTAGGTCGTTAGTCAGAACATTACTAAGCACAACTTTTACAAACATGATTTGACGGTATGTATACATATTTTAATGTCACCTGTGTGTTATATTATTGTTATAAGTAATTAAATACTAAGCAAATCCACTGTGTTATTTGTGTGTCATTTAACACATTAGCAAAGCTAACGTACAGATGCCTCACCACCAGAGCCAGATTGAGGGCATAGGGGCAGGGGTAGGCTAGGCTGGGGGGCCAGGGGCCAGTCCTATAGTGGGCTAACTTGGGCTGGGTCACTGGGCCACCTGCATTTCTTTTACTTTAAAAGAAGTTGCTGTCTTGCCCAGGGCCAGATTAAGGGAATGGAGGCCCCTGGGCTAAGGGCGCCTCCATTCCCCCGTGAGGCTCCCATTGTGAGCCGCCCGCCCCCCCGTCCCCCGTGAGGGCCCCCCCCAAAGCGCTTACCTGTCAGTCCAGTCCTCCATCCCCGGCGCGCTGTAAGCTCCTTACTGAGGAGCGCTCGCGAGAGTTCACTCGCGAGATCTCCTCAGTAAGCAGAGTACTGAGCGCCGGGGACGGAGGACTGGACTGACAGTGCTCAGCAGCATTGATCGGGCTGGGGCCGCCCCCAGACCGATCAATAATGCTCCTGCGGACTTTGAAGGGCCCCCTGGATGCCCGAGGCCCCTGGGCTATAGCCCAGTTAGACCTCGGGTTAATCCGGCCCTGGTCTTGCCCCCCCCCTCATCCACAGGCTAACATTTGCCAGCCCTCCTCTGCATAGGGGCAGGTGACCCGGGCTCCTCTCTCTTACGGGATCCGGCACCAGATACTGATACTTGCCTTGTGCATTTTTAAATGTATGAGGCTAAACCAACTTCATAGATTACTCGGAGCACTTTGAATGGTGAGACTTCGCCCTTAATTTTAGACCATAGGGTCCCCATGCCATAAGCGGTCCAGCCCCCCAAAAGCCTTAATCCAGCTCTGTTTACCACTCACTTAACAATTATTCAATGCAGGAAACAACAATGTTATGCTAAAAAATACTCAATGTGTATGTTATTATAAATAAATAATATTTAGTTTAGACTTCACGTGTTAATGTCTGAGACGTCAAGTGTTAATGCAACGGCACCCAGTTTATGAACCATGGAGTTATTTCAGTTCTGGAAACCTACAAAGACTTTTGGTTCTGCGTGCCAGGTAATTGTTACCTGCATGCCGCATATTGGGTCCTCACACAGATAGACTCCAGGAGATTGACCATCCTGCAGACTGCCTGTAGCCACTTCTGACAGCAGATCTCTCAGGTTTTCCTCCTTCCCCCACACTTCCACCGCAGACACTCTGACCGAGAACCGAGCTCCTGTTTTTTCCTTCCGTTCATTAATCAACTTAAAGAGCCATGAAATAGCGCAAGGGATGATGCCAAGATTCTGCATGGAGTCATCTTTGCCAATCATAGTATATGATTTTCCTGCAGGAAAACAGGTATAAAAAGAAAAATAAGTGAATGTGAAAGTATCAGTTTGCATTTGATACATAATACTGAACTCTAAGCATTTATTTATTGTTATAATACATAATTCAATCTTAGGTATTCATATTGTACAAAATTATTTAAATGCTGCAATTAATATTTAATTTAAGATGTTCATTATTTCTTTGCATTCATCAATTGAGAAGTTTTGGCTGGAAAGTTAAACCAGCAAAACATTTATCAAGTAGGATTACCAAAAGTATTTTACAAAGGATGGACATATGTAGAAATTAATTCATTGTTATATTTAAATGGCCTTGGTTCTATTGAAATCAGCTTTCATATAGATTTAATGTAGTCACACCAGTTTAGTCTAGTCACACAATCTCCAGATCTGAGAAATGTAAAAAGGGAACTGGGTAGGTAGACATATAGCTGTTTTTTCAATGTCCGCAGCGACTGTCACTTTTTTCCGATGCGCCCGGGCTGCACACCTGATCACTGACGTCAGTGATCAGGTGACGTGTTTACCCGGCGGCGCCTGCTGTGCTGTAGTATCACACTGTCTGTCACTGGCAGTGTGAATAAAGTTTACCCAACACCTCCCTCCCTTCCCAGGATCGCCGGCTACTCCACCCCTCTCCTTTGCTGTAAAGAAGACGAGGAGTGGTGGGCAGCCATTAAGGAAGAGCCTCCCTGCATCTGACCATCCTTCAGCATCAAAAATGGTAAGTATATTTAACTTTATTTTTTTGGGGTTTTATTAATTTTATTTTCTAAAAAATGGAGTACCCAAAGCCCAAGTGTGGAGTAAAAAAAAATGTTGGGGGTGGTATTTGATTTTTTTTGCACTTTATGCCTTATGTTTGATTTAAAAACTATGGTGCATAAAATAATTATTTTATTGCACCTCATGCTCTATATTTGACTTGCTTCAAGTCAATAATAGAGCATGATGTGCCAATAAAATAATTATTTTATCCACCATAGTTTTTAAATCAAAGATAGAGCATGAAGTTGCCAATAATATAAATTTTTCTCCCACATAGCTTGAAAATTAAATATAGAGCATGAGGTGGAAAATAGTATTTTTTCAATGGTATAAAAATGACTATTTTCCACGTCATACTCTATATTTGATTTGCAAAATATGCGGTGGAAAAATGACTATTATTTTGCACTTCATGCTCTATCTTTGATTTAAACACTATGGTGGATAAAATAATTATTTTATTGGTACCTCATGCTCTATTATTGACTTGCTGCAAGTCAAATATAGAGCATGACGTGACAATAAAATCATGGTGCTGCAGGGGGGGGGACAGAAGACATGGTGCTGCAGGGGGGGGAGGGACAGAGGACATGGTGCTGCAGGGGGGGGAGGGACAGAGGACATGGTGTTGCAGGGGGGGGGGGCAGAGGACATGGTGCTGCGGGGAGGGGACAGAGGACATGATGCTGCAGGGGGGGGACAGAGGACATGGTGCTGCAGGGGGGGGACAGAGGACATGGTGCTGCAGGGGGGGGGCAGAGGACATAGTGCTGCAGGGGGGACGACACAGAGGACATGGTGCTGCAGGGGGGGGGGACAGAGGACATGGTGCTGCAGGGGGGGGGACAGAGGACATGGTGCTGCGGGGGGGGGCAGAGGACATGGTGCTGCAGGGGGGGACAGAGGACATGATCAAGCAGTGGGGGGGGCAGTATGCTGAAGGGGGAGCAGTGTGATGGGTCATTCTCACAAGTTTTTGTTCCCATATCTAATACTTGGATACTTCCCCTCTAGAAATCCTGTGATTGCCCCTGGACAGCAGTGGAGTCTGGACAACGTTCTCTATGAAACATCACGGCAGCCAGACCGCTGTAGGAGGTAAGGCTTATCTTTTTTTTTATTTTTTAACCAAAAGTGAAGTGTGTGAGGGTCTGGGAAGTGGGTATTTGGCGTGTCTTGGGGTGGGGGGTGGGGGAACGGTATTTTGACATTTTGCCTAGGGCGCTGAGAACCCTAGCACCGGCCCTGTCTACAGCTCCCCCAGTGAAACAGTACAAGATCTATGTGTATCCTTATCTCTCATTAATTCATCTATGTTCACAGTTATTTTCTTCCAGTAAGGTAGTGTAACACTTTTTTCCGGCAGTGATTAATTTTCAAATGTTTACATAACACCATTTAATTTGATTTTCCTCTAGCGATCCACTGGCGATCTACTTCAGGAAGCAACTGTAGTAGAAACTGCTACTGGAAAATGCAGCTCATTTGAAATCAGTGGTAACTGACAATTACTTGACACACTGGATATCCACTGCTATTAAGCAGCGACTTAGCTGCTTTTTTTCTTCTGCATGTCAAACCTCATTTTTGCCAGAAAAATACCCAAAATTAAAAGTAGCAGTTTTCAGAAGGACTTTAAGCTGCAGAAAAAAATGCTCATAAATCATTCATGAAAAAAAATGCAGAGATTTTCTGTTGTAGAAAAAAACAAATGTTACACTACCCATATTCTTTAGTCAAATTGCACACCATGATATACAATTTTTTTTGCCATAACCTTACAATTAAAGCTATATATATATATATATATATATATATATATATATATATATATATATATGCATTGGACACATGCGCCAGACCAAACCTGCTCAGAAGAGCCCCCCATACTGCTTTATTTAGGGCAGATCATTGTGCTTGGGAGGCAAGAATGACATTCCCAGGACCCTACCCAAATGTTGCTATGGGGCGACCCAGCGATGCACTGTTCCACCCCTGCCTATAGCTTGGCTGCTATACATTTGGATCATGGCTTTGCTTACTCAGATACAAGATGAGTATTTACTAACATAGGTCCAAAGTACAGTAACACATGGCAACTCTTCATTCATTAGTCCACTAGACTGATGAAAGCTTTATTCTTTTAGTGGTTACTGCACATTTTTATCTAGGCACTTACATTAGTTTGTATCAGTCATGCTTTAAAGATAAAAATACAGCTCTACTAACCCAGCTTGGAATGGCCAAAGCAGAAGACACATCCATCTGCGCCATTCACCACGGACTGGATGACTTCAGCCACTGTACCAGCGCACACCTCCGCCTATATGGGGACAAGTGTATAAAACAAACATAAGCACAAAAATCACATCTCTTTTCATCGAAAAAGCATGACTCTGGATATAATCTAGTGGGGGTTTTTTTTTAACAAATATCAAAATGGTTGTCAGCAGCTTTACATATTTCAAAATATATTTAAATAACAATCAAAAAGAAAATAATGAAGATGAACCGCTATTCTTCTGCCACACAAATCTGGAGTGCTGCTACTATTTTTCTATTCACACTGTTTTGCTTAAATCCCATTCACAAGCAAATGCTTTATCTTGACACACAAAAAACTAATAGTGAAATCCTACGCTTAGAAAGGTCTAGACTCTACTTATAAGAAGCAGGACATCTTTAGAAAGCGTATGGTATGGATCTGGTTTCCAAATGTATGGCAAGCTGACCTTTGAACTCATTAGCAGCAGATCCTTTGAAATGTATGCAGACATGTTACTGACATGTCCACTTGAAGCAAAATTTCTTCTAGCAGCGTACATTAATAGAGATCCACCCATATGCAGCTACAATCTCAATGCCGTATTTTTAACAATGAACTTTTATTAATTATATAATAACGTAACCTGGCAATCCCATTGATACTTACAAAACAAACCAGCGTTTGGAATACTTTCTTATTGCTTCATATTGGAATAGGTCTACTGCATTAACAAAATACTATTTCATTTATGTTCATTACTGTTCAGTAATTAAAAATATACAATACCAATAACAATGACTTTTCAATTTAAACACCTGTAGTGTCTGAGTAGCAAGATTTAATAACATTCCTTAGCATAAAAAAAATAAATGAACGTAGTTGAGATCGTTAATGCATCAGTCTAAACTATCTCTTAAACGTAACGGGCCTGATTCATTAAGGAACATCAGCCCCGATACTTTTCTTGCATAAAAATGCTCTGTGCATGCTCAGAAACGGAGTATACGCCACTGAACTTCAGTACATGCAATTCATCTTTGAAAGCAAAGGACACTTCTGACAGGGTATTATTTAATGGGCGGAACGGGGGAGGTGAAGGGGCGTATGCACGTAGGCAATGCACAGTATGGGAGTGCCAAGGTCCAGAGCACGTACATTTGTTTGATTCAAGCTCTGGGCATCTCTCAGGTATGTGTTATTTTAGCCGTATCACTTGCCCCAGCTACAGGACAGGTGTAAGTGCCGATTGATAACGATGACTGTCATGTATACATGCTAGAACATGTGTTTGCAATCAGGAGCAACTGTATAAATGCATATTATGTACAGTAGGTATTAATAACATTCTGATAAATGTGTTTCATGTTAAAAAATAAATTTAAAAAAATCAATGTATTTTTATTAATGATTATATCATTAACAGGTGTTAATGTATTTCATATTTTTTTTTGCTTCTGTGCATTCTGATGGGACTTTATAGGCACATATGCATTGTGCGTATCCTGTAGTGTGTTGTGTCTGTCTGCATACAGCAAGAACCATATAGGCAGAATGAACCTATATCCGTATTCAACTGGAAACGTTTCTTGAGCTCGGCTTATACTTGAATACGTGCGTACGTTCCTGCAATTTCTGTCCGGTTTAAAACAAAAACACAAGTTGTTTTCACTTTGCCGTCCTTAAAAAATCAGGCCAGATGTGTCCTAAGCTTGAGAACCATTCTTTACCATCACTGTCACTGACTGAAAGTGGCTTTTTTTTCTGAACCTACTCAATGCTCTCTAAATTATTTAACCAAATATAACAAAAACGATCAATTTTAAATTTGCGGGCATCGTGTCATTCCAGGAGAATCAATGAATTCATAAAGTCACAAGAAGAAAAATGTAATAACACAGTGAGCGCATTTGAAATTAAATTACTGACGATTTACCTTGGAACAGAAAATACATCAACACAGAAGAACATAAAGGCAGAGTTTCCCACAGATGGATTTTACTCATAGGGATTCAAGTTCACCTCTAAGAAAATATATAAGATTTACCTTTTAGTTGAGTATTTCTCTTCACTTGGTTATTAAAGAATCCAGCTTTGTTCCACGCGATATGAAGCACAGAAACATTGTGTATTCGTTATGCTTTATTGTATGAATGTATAAAATGTGCGGCGAAGGTCATTGTCATTCAAGTTCTCGCTGCTGTGACCCCAACATTCCTGAACATGCAAGTGTGAATTCTGCACTGGGAATAACTGGTCAGTGAAAATGCCATTTTATCTCTTTTCACTGATACATAATGTATTATTCTATTCAACAAATATATATTATTTATTGTGTGCTTTTCAACATCCTCTAAGGCTTCCAACAAGACAGACGTATGAGACATTTAAAGCCAAGAGCAAGAGAGTTTATTCCGTAGAACAACAATTGTTTTGAGTTTGAAAAATATTTGAAACAGATTTTCTTTTTAACATGTTTGTGCTTCATGCAAGGTCCGATTTTATTGTATGTTCTCTTTTTCTTTTATACGGTGGTGTTCTTTTGTGGCAATCAATGGATAGACAATGATTCGTGCTGTAGCATGTAAACCCACTGACACTGGAACGATGATGTGGCAGTGAAGGTAGCATAAATACACACCTGTATAAAATACTTGCTCCCTGAACAAAGAAGAGTCTTAATAAATACCAACAGTGCAGAGGGGTTTGTGTGGGCAAAATAGAACTTATTAGCCTCATTTAGAGCATAGTTGCCCTCTTTTAAATTCTCTCCTCCAGGAGATCCCAGAGGAGAAGTCATGTGACCACTGCATAGCAGGGGCCAGGTTTAATGGCGTGATTGCATCATTAAGCTCCGCCTCCTCAACGATCCGGAAGGATGCCTACTCTTCCGGGAGTCTGAAAGGACTTCACAAAATTCAGAAGCCTCCCAGAAATTTGACTAATTTTTCACTGTTTATATTCTTTGTTGCAAAAAAATGTTTTCGCAGGTACATTGAGTTGCGAGTACATCTAGAGGAGTCTAACTCCAAAACAAAAGGAGTATTTCTGCTTCAGGCGTACAAATGTGGATACTTACTCCTAGCAACAGCATAGCGATGAGGCTAGACGGTGTTATGCAAACATCGTATTAACCTATTACCCTACCCAAAATGTAAATGCAAACATCATATTACCCTATTACCCTACCCAGAATGCAAATGTAAAAAAAATCATATTACCCTATTTTATACACTAAAATAATGTGATTAAGTGTCATATAAACAGGACACTTTTGTGTCTTCCCAGTATTATTAATAAATTTGGAAGTTGCATTTCTCATATAAAATGTAATGAAATACAAACACGGCCAAATCCGGTGTTTACGGCTTTAAAAAATAAATGCAGCCTTCTTTCCTGCAGTAGAACAAATGGAAATGACAAATAAGAAATCTGAAACTGATGGTCACAACGTTTTATAGCTGCAATGCCAATGAATGAAGTAATGAAGAGTCAATGCATAAATAGCCAAGCGGCTCTATAGTACAGCAGGTGTCATAATCATCCTCACATATCGTTACACAATGCCTCCAGTACCTCCCAAGAGGTGCCTCTGGGTTGCGTCCCAGTCTAATTATCCTGCATCTTCAGGGGCTGTGTTTGTGTGAACACGCCTTTACTGCACTCATAATACGATTATCAACCCCTGTTCTGCCTCTCCCGGCATAAGGGGACAAAATGAAATGCACCAATCTATTTATGCCTGCGTTTTGGTATGCATGCGCAGTAAGGAAATGCCTATATGTCACATAAATTGAAGTATGTCCAAATCTGTGAGCTTTCTGGCTTCTGAATGCTGCATGTCTCTTATATAGCTTCTAAATGCTGCATGTCTCTTATAAAGGTTCTGAATGCTGCATGTCTCTTATATACCTTCTGAATGCTGCATGACTTTTATAAAGGTTCTGAATACTGCATGTCTTTTATATACATTCTGAATGCTGCATGTCTCTTATATACCTTCTGAGTGCTGCATGCCTCTTATATAGCTTCTGAATGCTGCATGTCTCTTATATACCTTCTGAGTGCTGCATGTCTCTTATAAAGGTTCTGAATGCTGCATGCCTCTTATATACCTTCTGAATGCTGCATGACTCTTATAAAGGTTCTGAATGCTGCATGCCTCTTATACACCTTCTGAGTGCTGCATGTCTCTTATAAAGGTTCTGAATGTTGCATGTCTCTTATATACCTTCTGAATGCTGCATGTCTCTTATATACATTTTGAATGCTGCATGTCTCTTATATAGCTTCTGAATGCTGCATGTCTCTTGTATACCTTCTGAATGCTGCATGTCTCTTGTATACCTTCTGAATACTGCATGTCTCTTATATAGCTTCTGAATGCTGCATGTCTCTTTTATAGCTTCTGAATGCTGCATGTCTCTTATATAGCTTCTGAATGCTGCATGTCTTTTATATGGTTTCTGAATGCAGCATGTCTCTTATATACCTTCTGAATGCTGCATGTCTCTTATATAGCTTCTGAATGCTGCATGTCTCTTATATAGCTTCTGAGTGCTGCATGCCTCTTATAAATGCAGCATGTCTCTTATATAGCTTCTGAATGCTGCATGCCTCTTATATACCTTCTGAATGCAGCATGTCTCTTATATAGCTTCTGAATGCAGCATGTCTCTTATATACCTTCTTAATGCAGCATGTCTCTTATATAGCTTCTGAATGCAGCATGTCTCTTAAATAGCTTCTAAATGCTGCATGTCTCTTATAAAGGTTCTGAATGCTGCATGTCTCTTATATACCTTCTGAATGCTGCATGACTTTTATAAAGGTTCTGAATACTGCATGTCTTTTATATACATTCTGAATGCTGCATGTCTCTTATATACCTTCTGAGTGCTGCATGCCTCTTATATAGCTTCTGAATGCTGCATGTCTCTTATATACCTTCTGAGTGCTGCATGTCTCTTATAAAGGTTCTGAATGCTGCATGCCTCTTATATACCTTCTGAATGCTGCATGACTCTTATAAAGGTTCTGAATGCTGCATGCCTCTTATACACCTTCTGAGTGCTGCATGTCTCTTATAAAGGTTCTGAATGTTGCATGTCTCTTATATACCTTCTGAATGCTGCATGTCTCTTATATACATTTTGAATGCTGCATGTCTCTTATATAGCTTCTGAATGCTGCATGTCTCTTGTATACCTTCTGAATGCTGCATGTCTCTTGTATACCTTCTGAATACTGCATGTCTCTTATATAGCTTCTGAATGCTGCATGTCTCTTATATAGCTTCTGAATGCTGCATGTCTCTTATATAGCTTCTGAATGCTGCATGTCTTTTATATGGTTTCTGAATGCAGCATGTCTCTTATATACCTTCTGAATGCTGCATGCCTCTTATATAGCTTCTGAATGCTGCATGTCTCTTATATAGCTTCTGAGTGCTGCATGCCTCTTATAAATGCAGCATGTCTCTTATATAGCTTCTGAATGCAGCATGTCTCTTATATAGCTTCTAAATGCTGCATGTCTCTTATAAAGGTTCTGAATGCTGCATGTCTCTTATATACCTTCTGAATGCTGCATGACTTTTATAAAGGTTCTGAATACTGCATGTCTTTTATATACATTCTGAATGCTGCATGTCTCTTATATACCTTCTGAGTGCTGCATGCCTCTTATATAGCTTCTGAATGCTGCATGTCTCTTATATACCTTCTGAGTGCTGCATGTCTCTTATAAAGGTTCTGAATGCTGCATGCCTCTTATATACCTTCTGAATGCTGCATGACTCTTATAAAGGTTCTGAATGCTGCATGCCTCTTATACACCTTCTGAGTGCTGCATGTCTCTTATAAAGGTTCTGAATGTTGCATGTCTCTTATATACCTTCTGAATGCTGCATGTCTCTTATATACATTTTGAATGCTGCATGTCTCTTATATAGCTTCTGAATGCTGCATGTCTCTTGTATACCTTCTGAATACTGCATGTCTCTTATATAGCTTCTGAATGCTGCATGTCTCTTATATAGCTTCTGAATGCTGCATGTCTCTTATATAGCTTCTGAATGCTGCATGTCTTTTATATGGTTTCTGAATGCAGCATGTCTCTTATATACCTTCTGAATGCTGCATGTCTCTTATATAGCTTCTGAATGCAGAATGTCTCTTATATAGCTTCTGAATGCAGCATGTCTCTTATATACCTTCTGAATGCAGCATGTCTCTTATATAGCTTCTGAATGCAGCATGTCTCTTATATAGCTTCTGAATGCTGCATGCCTCTTATATACCTTCTTAATGCAGCATGTCTCTTATATAGCTTCTGAATGCAGCATGTCTCTTATATACCTTCTGAATGCAGCATGTCTCTTATATAGTATCTGAATGCAGCATGTCTCTTATATACCTTCTGAATGCTGCATGTCTCTTATATAGCTTCTGAATGCTGCATGTCTCTTATAAAGCTTCTGAGTGCTGCATGCCTCTTATAAATGCAGCATGTCTCTTATATAGCTTCTGAATGCTGCATGCCTCTTATATACCTTCTGAATGCAGCATGTCTCTTATATAGCATCTGAATGCAGCATGTCTCTTATATACCTTCTTAATGCAGCATGTCTGTTATATAGCTTCTGAATGCAGCATGTCTCTTATATACCTTCTGAATGCAGCATGTCTCTTATATACCTTCTGAATGCAGCATGTCTCTTATATAGCTTCTGAATGCAGCATGTCTCTTATTTAGCTTCTGAATGCTGCATGCCTCTTATAAATGCAGCATGTCTCTTATATAGCTTCTGGATGCTGCATGTCTCTTATATAGCTTCTGAATGCTGCATGTCTCTTATATAGCTTCTGAGTGCTGCATGCCTCTTATAAATGCAGCATGTATCTTATATAGCTTCTGAATGCTGCATGCCTCTTATATACCTTCTGAATGCAGCATGTCTCTTATATAGCTTCTGAATGCAGCATGTCTCTTATATAGCTTCTGAATGCAGCATGTCTCTTATATAGCTTCTGAATGCTGCATGCCTCTTATATACCTTTTGAATGCAGCATGTCTCTTATATAGCTTCTGAATGCAGCATGTCTCTTATATAGCTTCTGAATGCTGCATGCCTCTTATATACCTTCTGAATGCAGCATGTCTCTTATATAGCTTCTGAATGCTGCATGCCTCTTATATACCTTCTGAATGCAGCATGTCTCTTATATAGCTTCTGAATGCAGCATGTCTCTTATATAGCTTCTGAATGCAGCATGTCTCTTATATAGCTTCTGAATGCTGCATGCCTCTTATATACCTTCTTAATGCAGCATGACTCTTATATAGCTTCTGAATGCAGCATGTCTCTTATATAGCTTCTGAATGCTGCATGCCTCTTATATAGCTTCTGAATGCTGCATGTCTCCTATAAAGCTTCTGAGTGCTGCATGTCTCTTATATAGCTTCTGAATGCAGCATGTCTCTTATATAGCTTCTGAATGCAGCATGTCTCTTATATAGCTTCTGAATGCTGCATGTCTCTTATATAGCTTCTGAATGCTGCATGCCTCTTATATAGCTTCTGAATGCTGCATGTCTCTTATATAGCTTCTGAGTGCTGCATGTCTCTTATATACCTTCTGAATGCAGCATGTCTCTTATATAGCTTCTGAATGCAGCATGTCTCTTATATAGCTTCTGAATGCTGCATGCCTCTTATATAGTATCTGAATGCTGCATGCCTCTTATATAGCTTCTGAATGCTGCATGCCTCTTATATAGCATCTGAGTGCTGCATGTCTCTTATATAACTTCTGAATGCTGCATGCCTCTTATATAGTATCTGAATGCTGCATGCCTCTTATATAGTATCTGAATGCAGTATGCCTCTTATATAGCTTCTGAATGCTGCATGTCTCTTATATACCTTCTGAATGCAGTATGTCTCTTATATACCTTCTGAATGCAGCATGTCTCTTATATAGCTTCTGAATGCAGCATGTCTCTTATATAGCTTCTGAATGCTGCATGCCTCTTATATACCTTCTCAGTGTCGGACTGGGGCATGAAGGGCCCACCGGGGGACTGCAACGCTAGGGGCCCACCAGTGGGGGTGTGGCTGGCCATCATAGAGGCGGGACCAGACACTAGAGGGGGAGTGGTCAGCTCACGAAGGACAGCTAGTACCATAGTGTAGTATATAAAGAATGCAGTGTGTATATAGAGTACACAGTCTTGACCTGCCCCTTAGATTGGGTAGAACAGTCACCAAAAATTGGGATTGTTCCAGTAAACCAGGCTTGGCAAACCTGTGGCACTCCAGGTGTTGTGAAACTACAAGGCCTCTCTCCAGCCCCAACATTAAAGTAATAGTATTCACATTTGATAAATAGATCTATTTCCCTCCAACCGACCCCAACATTAAATTAATACTATTCCCATTTAATAAATAAACCTATTACCCTCCCTCCAAACAGCCCCAGCAAGAAATTAATAGCATTTACGTTTAATACATCCATTTCGCACATTAAATATTAATATTCACATTTAATAGATAGCCCTCCTCCCCACACTCAGCCCTACATTCAATTATAGACCCAAACCACCCCAGCATTAAATTAAAGGTCCCATCACCCCCTCCCTATAGTGTTCTCTGTACAGCCCCCCTCCCTATAGTTTAGCAAAAGCAGCCCCCTCTAATTATAGTTTAGCATAGGCAGCCCCCCCCTCACTATAGCTTAGTATAGATAGGCAGCCCCCCTATGCCACAAAGTAGTGCACCAAACAATGTTACTCCACACAGTAGTGCCCCAAACAATGTTATGCCACACAGTAGTACCCGAAATTCACATATGCCACGTAATACTGTCCCAAATTCATATTATGCCCACAATAGTGTCCCCAATTCAAATATACCCTCAATAGTGCCCCCCAATTCACATATGCCATGGAATAGTGCTCTCTCAATTCGCGCACACACTAATATATATATATATATATATATATATATATATATATATATATATAAACACTGCAGTAAGCCTCTGCTTACCCAGTAGCTAGAGAACAGATGGAGGATATATATATAAGATAATTCTGTGTCAAGTGAAAGTCCTGGAATTTGGAGGAAATTAAAAGACATATCCAATAATATTAAATAAAAATAAGAAAAGCTACTTACCCATATTTTGATTGATGCAGCCTCTGCTCCTTAGTCCTTCAGCGGCGGCGGGAGCATAAGACAGTCAGCTGACAGGAGGAGGAGGGGGCAGGTCACATGATCGCAGCTGCAATCGCATTTGAAAGATGACTGCAGCCAGTCATCTGTAGCAGCAGGGACGCCGATCACCAGGTGAGCTGACCCCCCCTTTGATCCAGAACGTGGCTGCCGGCTGGATGACAGGATACATATGTTCAGCAGCCATTCATTAATTCCTGGTTTAAGTTAAATATTCTATGAGTATTCCCTTTATTATTCCGCTCACGCTCAGACAGTTTGTGTGTAACACACTTACTGACAAGAAGTCTGATGTGCGTAGGGGGAACTGTTCCCTGTGGTCAAACCTTATCTGGAAATATCTGACAAGAATCCCTGGACCTGGTCTCCCAGCAGGCACACGCTCCTCTGTCTAACACGCTGGCAGGATCTGGGCACACGTACTGCGTGTAACACGGGTGATATCAGGATGGTGATTGGGGAACTCTCCACACCAGGCCAGCAGTGAGAATGATTACAAAGGTTTATAACAAGCAGACAAGATGAACTCTGTACACACAGCAGCAGGGACGCCAGGGAAGGGCAGCAGGGATACCGAACATGTGAGCTGAATGGGCCCCGCCCACTTCTAGAAGGGGGTGTGGCCATAAGGCAGAGGGGCCTACCGGTGATTTTTCCGGTAGTCCTATGGGCCAGTCCGACACTGTACCTTCTGAATGCAGCATGTCTCTTATATAGCTTCTGAATGCTGCATGCCTCTTGTATACCTTCTGAATGCTGCATGCCTCTTATATACCTTCTGAATGCAGCATGTCTCTTATATAGCTTCTGAATGCAGCATGTCTCTTATATAGCTTCTGAATGCAGCATGTCTCTTATATAGCTTCTGAATGCTGCATGCCTCTTATATAGCTTCTGAATGCTGCATGTCTCTTATAAAGCTTCTGAGTGCTGCATGTCTCTTATATACCTTCTGAATGCAGCATGTCTCTTATATAGCTTCTGAATGCAGCATGTCTCTTATATAGCTTCTGAATGCTGCATGTCTCTTATATAGCTTCTGAATGCTGCATGCCTCTTATATAGCTTCTGAATGCTGCATGTCTCTTATATAGCTTCTGAGTGCTGCATGTCTCTTATATACCTTCTGAATGCAGCATGTCTCTTATATAGCTTCTGAATGCAGCATGTCTCTTATATAGCTTCTGAATGCTGCATGCCTCTTATATAGTATCTGAATGCTGCATGCCTCTTATATAGCTTCTGAATGCTGCATGCCTCTTATATAGTATCTGAGTGCTGCATGTCTCTTATATACCTTCTGAATGCTGCATGCCTCTTATATAGTATCTGAATGCTGCATGCTTCTTATATAGTATCTGAATGCAGTATGCCTCTTATATACCTTCTGAATGCAGTATGTCTCTTATATACCTTCTGAATGCAGTATGTCTCTTATATACCTTCTGAATGCAGTATGTCTCTTATATACCTTCTGAATGCAGTATGTCTCTTATATAGCTTCTGAATGCAGTATGTCTCTTATATAGCTTCTGAATGCTGCATGTCTCTTATATACCTTCTGAATGCTGCATGTCTCTTATATAGTTAATAAATGCAGCATATCTCTCATAGAGCTTCTGAATGCTGCATTTTCCTGCCTAAAAACATTTTTAAAGCATTTATAAATACCAATGTGACATTAGTATTACGCTGGTGGAAGTGGGAACATGATTTCACTGGTCAAAAAATTGAATTGACAAGAATTTGTCTCCATCAAACTGACCGGTCGCCGCTGCGTCACTATAATCCAAATATATGTGGTGACACTACATGGTTCTACAAAGTACATTCACACACATTATTTTGGCACAGTAAAGACTGGTCTGCACGGCTGAAATAAAACAATGTCATTCTGGTAAATGACTGCTAAGGAACTGACATCCAAGGGCTGCAGGGTTTTCACAGTCAGTTCTGGAACCCAAGAAAAGAGAAATATAACTAATGACAGGGAAAATAAGTTAACCCTGAAGAACAATATAAGATACAAAGGTGGTGATAACCATCAAGTGCACAAACATAATACAATGCAGAGTAATGTAGTAACAGAGTGATTTTTGTGTTCTATCATTTTGTGTATTTGTTCTGTAAGGGGTTGTGTACATCATGTGGCTGTAAATAAATAAAAACAACTATATATGTAAATAACACTCAGAAATAAAGTTGTAAAATTGAAGTAATGTGCTATCCTTGTCAACATAAAAGTAGTACTTTCATCTCTAATGGCCATCGCACACAAGGCATTCAAAGCCCTTAAAAGGGAATGTTGAATAGAAAACCACCAGCTAAGCAAGAACGAGAGAGCCAGCAGCGGGAGAGCGCGGTTCAATGCTCCTCTTCACACTTGCTGAGGTGAAAGAAGAATTCTGCTGTGTCTGCCTTTTTCCAGCTGCCTTGTATGTTCATGATAAAATCAACACCAAAGCACATCAATGATACATATTGGACATGGAGTACTGAGGTGGCTTCATTACAATTCATGAATTCCTGCCCAGATATAATCAGCTCTATTACTACACAGCTATGGCTTCAGCAAATGCTATCGACGAGTACCAGTGTAGCATGGTATATTACCACACCAAATTTATGGGCTACATAAAATTTTAGGAAGGCTTTTTAATGTTTAAAGGAATAAAATACACTTGAATTGCAAATTAATGAGCTGTGATTTAAAGCTTTGCAGACAGAGTTTTCATTTTACAGTGAACAAATAGCGCTGCTGAATTAGTAATGACATTGCAGTGAGCAAAGATAACTGCTGTACTGCTCTTTCTACCAAGTGCAAATGTCTGCTTTTTTTGTAATATGCTACATAGTACAATACATAAGGGTCATAGGGGGGAAATTCTGGGTCAGGATTAAATATACTGTTTGTGGATATCTGCTGCTTTGAAAGGTGTGTGCTGGGGAGTGACTTCCAAGAACTTGGACATCAGTGCTGTCTTATCAAAGCTTTGTGTCTATCAGTTTATGAATTGAAAAACCAGGTCCCCATAATACCAACAATACTAACACCACAAGGACAGGATAACTGCTTAAAACAACTCCAGCATAATATGCTATGTCATTTACTTGCATTTATTTAATGGATATTAAGTAAATATTTATAAGTTAGGAACCGCCTCAGAGGATCTTTCAGTGGGCCTAAACAGTATGTTTGAAACAAGGAAAATAAGGTAAAAGTTATTTTACTTCCATTTAATATCTCACAACCGCAACCAAATAAATAAGTCCATACTGTACATTATCGTGTATTTATGGTATATAATATCTGTGGTATCTATATATTGTTTTCAAGTCTACAGTAACCGGATTTATTTGTTGGTCTGCATACTCTAGTCCACCACAGACTGAGAATGCAATATACATATATATAACAGGACACTCATGTACAGACTAATAACATATATCAACCTAGAGAGTAAAAATATCTAAGAGAGACCCAGGCAAGTGACACTTGGTCAAATTCTTCAGCTCCCACTCCCAGTTTACATTCATGACCCCTATACATAAGTTCAAAGAATCTCATGTTTCATTTCTCCCCCAGAACTTAAAAAATGACCCTAATTTGTATATTCTCCCTCAGAAGTGAAAATAAAAGGGAACGGATATTTCTTGAGAACTATATACACTAAAAGAGTCTCTCTCATACAGACGTTCCATGCTGCCATATTTTCCAGCCAGAAACTGCCCATGTTGCTAAAAAGCATATTAAAGGTAATTTGAGGAATATACACAAATATATTCAAGGTTAATACATATATTTGTCTAAATACATTTTCATATCCAGTGAGCAGGTAATCAGATAAGCACAGATGGCAAAACACAATATTGCATACTGTTCAGCTACCTGTGAGGCATCCTGAGGAAACACAGCATCAAATGCGAACATTTTTGGTGGGATCTGGGTTCCTCTCTTTTGGAATGCATTCTGCCCTCCGCAGGATAATGGGTCATACAACGTAATCTGTTTCTTCCTTGGATCAGCTTTTAGGAAAGAGCTGGAATCGACTGACTCTCCCACAAGTGTGGAACAAATACGCACCATAACCTTCACCTGTGGGTCAAGATAACACAATGACATTTTAATTGTATTAGCCAAAATAGGTTACAAAATAGATATTTTGATTCTGCATTTCAAAGACTATGAAGTATATTTACTAAACTGCGGGTTTGGAAAAGTGGAGATGTTGCCTTTAGCAACCAATCAGATTCCAGCTGTCATTTTGTAGAATGCACTAAATAAATGAAAGCTAGAATCTGATTGGTTACTATATGCAACATTTCCACTTTTCCAAACCCACAATTTAGTAAATCTAGCCCCATGTGTCTGACTATGTGTATTTGACAGCAGTAGGCTATAGACCACTGGAGTAATCATTTTCCTTTAAAACACCAAAAGGCATACCCCAAACACATTACTATCTTATTCCCAATAACTCCCCAACTCAAGGGAGTGTGCTACAAACTTGTTTATTGTGACTGTGATTTCAAATTGTATACCATAAATTCTAGTGTATTGTATGTGTGCTACAACCTTATTCCCCTCACCCTTCCCCCTTTCCAACCCATCTTCCCCTCAATTTAATGTTTTCTTTTCTTTTATACCATATAAATTGAAAACTTTAATAAAAACTATTATTGAAAAAAAAAACATCAAAAGGCAGAAATGATTTTTATGAGAGATTTGGCAGAACAATAACATGTTACCTCAGAGAAACATCAGTTAAACTATTTCGTTTTCCTGTCATACTTTTGGTGTGTAAGCTCTCAAGATATTTAGATTTGCTATGGTTCCATTATAAATCATGTCTATATTATACGTAAGCATTTCCCATTTTTAGGTTATTGTACAAAAATGACCAAGGTTAATGTGGAGTGGAGTGTAACAGAAATATCATTACAGTCATTGATTTTCTGTATGTCATAAACTATACTCCAAAACAAATGTCAAAATACATACTTCATGACAGCATTTTAATTTTTGTGCTATTAAAATGTAAGTAAGCTGCAGCAGAAAGAGGGAAAACAAAGACAAAGTATACTGATTTCCATAGTGCTACGTATAATATCCCACTGACTTGAATTAGCAGTCTTTGTGCTATAACAGCATCATCGACCCATAATGAACAGCTCCTATGGAGATGTTTAACAGTGGTCACCAAATATATGCTGTCTATTCCAGCTGTGCCCCTGGATTGAGCAATCCCACGTCATAGTCATGTGACTAACACTTTTTCAAATTCCTTCTATGATTCCAATATTACACATAACCCTAAGGCAATCAGTGCAGGAGATTTCAAAAACACTTCGTTAACATGGGGAGAAATTATAACAGAACTCTTAAAACATGTCAATGGTATTAGATAAATGCATATAGCTAATCTGCATCAAAACAGAAATGGATATAAGACAAAGTACCATAATATACTGTTTATGTTCTATTTAATTTTCTAGTTTACAGAAATTCAGTCATTTAATTGTAATAGTTACATTAGAAGGAAGACACTAAGGGGCATATTCAATTACTATTCCGGTCCGTGGGATCACGCCGGAACGGGCCGCGAAGTTAATCCACGGTACCGCAATAACTTGGATTTTCGTTCGCAACCCATAGGGTTGCGTACGAAAATCTGTGTTATTGCAGTACCGTATTACTGGCAATAACGAGCACTTTCCGCGGTAACGCGGACCGGAATTCTAATTGAATATGCCCCTATTGATCTATTTAATGTATTGCTGCATTAAAGCCCTTTGTTGTTCAATTACTTACAAGAAAAAGTGTTGCAACATACTTTGTAAATATCAACTAATTTAACTGCAAGTTTTCTTCTTTGACAAAATACCACATTAAAGTCAATTCTCCAGCTAGATTCTGTGTATTTCAACCTCCTTATAAACCATTGATGTGATTTTTTGATTATTTTGTTTTTCCAACAAAATCTCTGCCTACTAACACCTGTTAATAGCCATTATTTTCTATAGGGAATGTTCTATCATTAGAGAAATAGGAAACAGGTGTAATTGAAGTTAATGGAGACATTTTCAATGTAGAATTGAAAGAAGAAAATACTTTAACATGTTCCTCTTTTCTGGACTCCTTTAAATAATGGGATTTATCAAAACAATTATACATAAAGAGGACAGAATGTTTATTTAACACTAAGTATGGAAACTGCTTGTAACTGCTCAGAAACGACTGACGAACACGTCTGATGCAGCTCTTACATTCAGACAGTAGTGTTTATGAAGGTTGATCACTCTATCAACTTGCAAATCAAAATCGACAGACATTAACTTCTTTAAAACTTGTCATGCCTCTGGTGGAGTGCACTGTCAACCCACTGGGAATAGGCTTACTCTGAGGGGTATATTCTGATTGGCTGCTATAGGCAACATCTCCACTTTTTCAAACCCACAGTTTAGGAAATATACCCCATAGTCTTTCTCATTTTGTGCATTGTTTTTTTTCTGGAAATGGATTCATGAAGACATGTTGTATTTAATGTGTGCCACATCATCTCTTCTTCATTTGATATATTTGGGAATAACCCTGGAATTATTATTTCTTCATTCAAATGATAAGATATATAGAGACCTTTGGCAGAAAGTCCAGGAGGAATCTCAAACCAACCTTTGCCTAATAAAACATAGTATATGACTGATGACGGGAAAATGCTTGAAGTTCACACATGCTTCTTGCTGAAGACAAAGCAAGAGATGAATTTAGTTTCATATTCAAATACTGGGTTTTGTCATAATGTTTAAAACCAGAACTAGGTCCCAGGGTGGCATGAACGATTTATTTGGAGGCCTTATTTTGAATACTGTTCTCATGAATCTTATTGTTTTTTTTCACCCTTTGTATACCAGCGTGGCTGAGAAATCTATATTTTCAGGGACTGTGATGTAAGCCTTATCATTCATACAGCTAATATTGAAGCCGTGATATGGAGACTGGACTTTAAAGTGATGTCTTTACTATTTGACTTATTGCATATTTGTCTAAGTACTTGCAAACCCTCAAATACAAGAGCATTCCCCCAAAGAGATAGACTTAATAGCAGTTTAAATCCCACAGATATACATAGTACTTTACTAAACATCACAGGCCATGGTTTCATGGTCAGGACAATTCTCAGGCCATGACTGTTTGGCTATTTTGCTCTTTCTATTAAAAAAAAGGTTCTAAGCAGTGATTATATACAACTATGTGTCTAGATATTTCTTGGCTAAAGGAAACTGGATGGCCAAGCATTCCACTAGAACACTACACTGACTCCCAGTCCTGTACTGTGCCTGGTGACTGAGGTCTGCAGATTATACAAGTGCTGACTAGAAACCCCACAAGGCGTGTAGGAGAAGAGATAATAATTTGCTCTCAGTGATGATATACTCTTGGAGGCAGCTAAATGAATTTATCGCACAGTAATCATTCAGTGCGAGTGTGATGAAAAGCAAAGAAATTAGTTTGCAGAGAGTAAGTCATTATCTGGGAGCTGTGAAGAGAAACAAACAGGTTATTGCAGGAGTAGAGAATGGGAGAAAATACACTCTCTGACAACGCTCGCTATAAGATGCAATCTCGGATTGTTATTAGAAATGGCTTTTAAATCCGAACATCACACGTGCAGAGATTTTGACATCTGCCAAGGTTCAGTGCCTGCGATAATACAACACTGCAAGTAAACTGCTAGTAGTTTGTTTACAGAGATTAAACTGGAAAATAAAGTAGCACAGATACTTATTTCTATCTCCTACTATTTTAAACTGTTTGTGGTATGTTGCCTATACCGTGTTCTCAAATACTAGTCCCCTTTGCGTCATACTGAGCTAACAGGATTAAAGATAGAATGGTCTGTGTACATATTTATATGTGCAGCCATCAGGAAAATAACATAATAGCCAAGGCTGTTCTCTGGCCATGATTTTCTAATTAGAGGGGATGACGCTTATGACCTTTCTCTGAAAACACATAATGACATTCTTTAGTTGCGTCAATTATGCAATTAAGTATATTATATATTTATATTAAAACAGTGGATGAACCAGTGGCTGAGAAAGAGTAGTTAAGGGTTTCACCAAAGTAAATACTTCCAGAATTTATTAATCTATAGTATGGTAGATTTTTGCTCACAAGAACCCAAAAAACTTTAGTTTTGGGTACACTAACTGCTCAGAAATAGTAGCAAAACATACACAGATTTGTGCTATATAAATAAATCTGATCGCAATAATAATATTCCATGCTACCAGAATATATATGGTATCATAGTGACGTAATCTACCTCTCGCTAGTCATGTGGATCGTGCTGGACAGGTTTGATAGAATTTCGCTACATTGAATAAAACTTGAGCTTTTGGAAGCCATTTATTTTAGCAATTATTATGATTCTGATTGCTTCACCAGTATGTGTTGTCTGTAATCACCATATTAATATGTAGTTTTTTCATTTTCAAAGTCGTAGCTTTTATATTTAATGTTCTATGTGATGTTAAATACTTTTGTGTCAAAAAATACAAAAGTATTATAGGAATGATACCTTTTTTGGCTAACCCCCCAAAAATATTGTATTTGCTGGCTTTCAGAGCACAGAGGGCGCTTCATCAGGTATGTTTTTTGTAAACTTGCCTGATGAAGGGGCCTCTGTGCTCTGAAAGCCAGCAAATGCAATAAAAAAATGTAGGTTAGCCAATAAAGCTATCACTCCTATAATACTTTTGTCTTTTATGATACAAAAGCATTTAATATCACATAGATTTTTCTGGCTAACATGGTACTGCAATAATAATAATAAAAAAATATTTTTTGATACACATATTTAATGTTCAAAAACCATTAAAATTTAAGTAAAAAGGTGAATACAATAATTAAACATATTTGCAGAGCATCTCACTTTATTCTGTAATGTTACAGTTGTGAGTATGCAAATGCTACTGTTTATACTGCTCTACAGGAAACTGGACTCAGTTCATCATCATCATCACCATCATCATGGAAATTCACACATTCAAAACTTCTGGCAGAAAGGTACTAGAAGGGAATTTAGAAAATTCATCAGAGTAATTTATCCGTGTACACTTCCCATTTTCTACATTGAAGAGAAGATCTGACTTTTCTTTCAGCACCTCACCCTACTGAATATCCGTAACTCAAACCACTCTACAGCTAGTGTGAGGAGACTAATGACTGCCAATTGCTCCCAGAGCTAGGAAAAACTCCAAAACAGGTCTGCAAAATTAATAGCTGTTAATGCTCTGCTGAATAGGGGGAGGTATATTTGTCAATTATTTACACACTTATTGCTAATAGGGATTATATATAGAATGAATTACCGCTGCAGTAAATAATAAGAGTTTTAACAGTGGCCATGGAGTTTTATGACCATACAAAAAAGTCTACAGACCAAATGCATTTGTACAGGTAATAGGACTCCAATATGATGTATATTATCCATACTAATTTACTGTAGGAGTACATTATTGCTGGTAATGCATGTGTTTCAATAGAAACACAAAACAAAGAAGCAGCACAATGACAAACACACATTTACATCCTCCATTACACCACAATAAATCAACACACTTACTGATTATGTAACTCATCCCATCATGTTCCTTTCTCTGTAAGCTGTGTATTATATACTACAGAGGATGCAAATGTGGAATATTTGCTTCATTCTTCAATAGGTGCCCACAGTACCCCAACGACAATACACAGCAGGTAGATTTAACAGTCATCCTCCCAGCTCTATTCACAGATGATACTCTGTGAAATGTGAATTCACAAATAGAGTCCGTAATGCTTTAACACTGCATTACCAGATGTGACTAGATCACTTATAAATAACTTATGGTATAAATGTATTTAAAGGGAATAGCGCAGGGCGCATATTTATATAATTGCCAATGCACTTAGTATTGATATTGTGTATATTTTGATATAGGAAATCTTTATTTCTGATATCAGGGAAGAAAATTAGGTTTTTTCTGTTTTAACCTTGCTAGAGGAAATGCATTATTTCTGATGTATATATCTGATACAATAAGCCTTTCTTTAGAAAATCTTTTGTATATCTTAGTGTAAGGAAATGCCTTGTTTGGGGTTTGCAACTTTTTCTGGGGAATTCTTTTCTTTGGAGGAAATGTGTATTCTGCAACTGTTGGAAGAAAGCACCCATGCTAATCTCATGTTGATTAGACCTTTTGATGTGAGTGTCCAATACCCCTTAAGGGAAAGGAAGGGGTAATTAGACTTGCTTTCAGATGTTCACTGTGTCCAAATTAAGATGCAGGAAATCACAGCAAGGTTTTAGGATATCACAGATAAGCATAAATATTGTTAGCTTTGCATTGCATGTAAATCCATGTTTGGGTAAACAAATTTCATCCTGATTCTAAAAGTAGCCTGTGATGCTGTGTCTAAAATTGTATAAAAAGAGAGCCCTTGTAAACGGATATGTATTATTCTGATGTTCCATCTGACCTGACCACTGATCTCTTTAATTAGTGGAACTGTCCTTGTCAGGAAATTTGAGTGAAATAAACATCACTCTCTCCTTCAAGACCCGACTTGATAACTTCTTCAATATTGCTGTAATCCTGTCACCTACAGATTAGACCCAAAATCTAATCCGTTTCTGGCTGTCTGAGGTTTGGACCCAGCTCTCCAGTACCACCGCTCTGCCGCTACCCAGCAGCTCTGGTCAGTGTAATAGGCCAGGGGGGATCCATTCACAGCACCCTAATCCATAGTAAACGGTCAGGGGTACCAGTCCAAGTGTACCAGCACAGGAGTACACTTGCAGCGACAGTTACCCAGAAGGAACATGGTTCTGGATGCCAAAAAGGAGTCCAGTGGCGGCAGCAGGCTCCTCCAACTGTAATGGTGTTATTAGCAGCGCTTTATTAAATTGTACCTGTCTTGTATTTTTGAAAAATGTAACAATAGTACAGCCTGAGGAAAAGCCCAATGGCATTCAGAAATCTAACTACCTTATAGTCTATTTAAATAAGCTGTTGGTCCCTGTGACACTGATCTCATGTGATCATTACAGAAAATGTATTGACAGTATGAGGGTGTCACAAGGTTTCTCGCATTGGGCTGTTCACACTTATTAATGCTCATGAATATTTATAGCTGCCCAGATAGTATAGAACAAGATTAATACAGGAGGAAATATATAGCTGTAACACACAGTAAATATAAACATGTGTTTCATTATGTGCTGTTTGTTCAGCTATGTGTTTAATGTGCAGGTGACAAGTTTGCTTTAAAAATGTTAATTTAGAACTAATAAATGTTTTTCTTTGTTACTTTTTGTTTTCGATTTTCTGACTATAATAAGTGAAATATATTTGTAAAATGTTACTAAGCATTTAGATGCACCATATTAAACCAGCTGTTTTGCTGCCAGAAGATGATTGTACACTTGCACATTATAATATCTGTTTGTGCGGCACAAAGCCATTCATGCGTGACTTAACCAATGCCAGGAATTTACAGCCCCAAAGCATCCGCTTGAAATGCCTTTTTTTAAAAAGAACATTATAAAGATCAAACACAATTTATGGGTTTAAAATAGTTTAACAAAGTTACATTGCTTTATGAACATGTCAGCAGCAACTCAACAATTTTCTAATTAGCCATGTCAAAAATATATCGTTCCTTAAAGGCACAGTTTAATTTACAAACCTCACACAAATCCCTTTCATAAAGCCTTTATGTATGAATCATCACACTCATATATTGAAATATTATGAGACACCTTATGGTGCTAAAAGATACTGTCAAGTCCAGTTGACAATGATTGGCAATGGAGAAAATATGTAGTATGTATGCTAACTATGACAGCATGGTATATAAAAAGTATTATAAATGGAAAAAGAATATATATGAAGCTACACATTGTCAATCTTGGCATTATCTACCATTTCAACATAAAGCTCCCTTACCCAGTGGCATTACAAATAATGTTTTACTAGCAGGCTTTAATTCTCTTAAGAGCATGTAACCTCTGACCTCATACCCAGGGGCGGAATGGGACTAAAAATCAGCCCTGGCATTTAAAGCACACAGGCCCACCTCTGTTCCAGATAATAATAATATTACAGTACTTTTTGCAAAGGTCATTGTTATACAGTGTCCTGTGAGATACGAATGTATTACGAGCAGCTTGACTCTCTATTTGCAGCATAGGGCTTACCAGTATCAGATAATGGTATGTACAGGACCAGCAAGAGAAATTTGCGGCCCAGGTACAGTGAAATTTTGGGGCCCCCCTCCATAGATGAGCAGCAAATAAACTGAGTGCCGCCGCTGAAAAGGGTGTGACCACATTGTGCTGGGGGTGTGGTCAACATGAGGCATTGATACATATATTGTAATAAAACATTACATTTATCACGCCCTTCCATCCACATTATGACACCCCCAGCCCACCATACTTATCTATGTTTCTGGTGCTGCTGACATCTATCAAGGCAGGAACTTCGTGTAGAGTGAGCAGGGAAGCTCTTTGACTCCTGAGAATACCAAATCTTGTGATACTTAGAGCTCTTCGACTTGCTCTGCAGGCGGTGTCCTGTCCAAGGACCGGGAGCAGCTATCAGCTCCCTTCCCCTAACCAGAGCTGGATTAAGGCTCGGGGGGCCCAGGGTTTTTAAGACAGCAGGGCCCTTATTATGTAATATGGTTATCATTTTAGACAAATACACAAGCAATACTGTGTGCACTACTGTTAGATGCACACGGCTCTGCCTTCACAAGCAGTACGTTGTGAAGCGGGACATACCTCCCAATTGTCCTTGCAGTCGGACTAAATCCTGACTAAGCGAGTCAGTCACCCAAATTCAGTACTGCCCCGCCAGATTTAGGACAGTTGGCAGACTGTCCTGCTCTCTCCTACCTGTTCTTGTCCCTTTCACCACTTGTGGCAGCTGGTTTCTTTTGCTCAGTTCCTTCTTGTGTTGATCCTGGGATGTTGAATGCCCTATTTTGAAAAAAAAATGGGTCCATGAGATTCAAAAAACTCCAAACAATCCCGGTGTTAAATCAATTGCAATCACATTTTATAATTAGACCTCCCTCCATTCCCAACAATAACAATATTCACATTTAATAATTAGACCTATTTCCCTCCAACCAGCCCCAACATTAAATTAGCAGTA